>NC_057804.1:324255247-324283538 GCF_018294505.1 Triticum aestivum | reverse complement strand
GGGGTGGCCGAGTGAAGTAGACCCGTCCCGCGGAGTAGCAATGCGCGGGATGGCCGAGTGAAGTAGACCCGTCCCGCGGAGTAGCGATGAGCGTGGCCTCCGAGTGAAGTAGAGGCGTCCCATGGAGTGGCGACGCGTCAGGGCGTTCGAGTGAAGTAGACGCGTCCCGCGCGGAGTGGCGACGTACGGGGCGTCCGAGTCGGGGAAGTTGATGATGACGCGAGCAGCATTGTGACCGCGTGCAGGGCGGCCGAGTGCTGAGGACATGCCCAGTCGAGCGATGGCGCACGGGCGGCCGAGTGCTTGATCGGGTCGGGTCCGAGTGAGCTAGTGCCACCCGAGTGTCCATGCTGACTCCAGTTGCGTCGGGTTTGTATCCGCTGTTGAGGGTGCTGCTGCAGGGTAGCTGTTGCCCAGGGGAGCAGCCATCGTGTGCGAGCACCGTGTTGGGCTCGTGTCTTCATCGAGAAGGCTGCCGTCGAGCAGCTGTTTGGAGAGAAGAGCTGCTGCGCACGGATGCCTAGTCAAGCGTGCCGAATGCAATTGTTTTCCGAGTAAACCTGCTGGGCGATGGACTTGACGCCTTAACGTGAACGAGACCGTCGACCGGTGCCGGAGAGCAGCTCAGGATGTTGATCTTGCAGATATCGCGGTCTTCGATGGTGCACTCTGCATGGTGCATCACGTCGTCGGACTTGGCAACGCTGGCAAGCATGATGAGCCTGACCGTGGCCGCTCCGCCGGACAGATGCGCCGCATGTGGAGGCATGGCCAGCTCCTTTCCAGTGAATCCTGGATGTTACTCAGAAATTAAGGCGACAAATTGATGATAATTATGTGTGCTTTTGAAGATTGGTAACAGCAAATGGTATTACTAGCATGCAATTATGGCTGCACCGGTCTGCACGCTTCGGTTTTGCATGCCACAAATTAAGCTCCCATTCAGCACCGGCTGCAGTTATGGCATGCATGCATCCGTTGCTGCGTTATGTGCGCAGTTAATGGCATGGGAGCCTAACCGTTCCAGTGAACATGCAACAAAGAGGATTGAGGAAAATACTATGCATGCATGGATGCTTCAGCGCTGGCCGGAGTTACTACATGAATTGGCTGCCGCGTTATACACGCAGTTAATGGCACGGGTGCCGAACCAATCTAGTGAGCTTGCAGCCAAGCGGATCGAGAGAAAAAAAACTATGCATGCATGTATGCGTATGGATGAGTATTAATTAGAGGAGGAGAGAAAGGTTACGACCTGGTGCGGACGCCGGAGGAGAGCTCCGTTGCGGCGAAAACGGCGGGTCTGGTCAGGCACCGGCGAGGTGGCGACGAGGCCGACGAGCGGCTGGACGCAGCCCAGGCGCCGGAGACGCGGACCGACGCTGCCAAGGGCGAGATCGACGCGGGAACTGGTGGCCGCGTTTCACTGCTTGGGGGAGCCGGAGCTGTGCACCGGCCGGAGCGGCGTTTCGATGCCTGCGCAGCCGGGTCTTGTCCCCGAGGAGCTGGGTCGACCGCCGGTCGTCGTGCTTCCTCGCTCGAGGAACCAGGCCAAGCGTTAGCGGCTGTGTGGGTGTCAGTGCTCGGCAACGGCGTTCGTAGATGAGGCCGAAGATGATAACGGGCGGACAACAGCGCTTCATCGTCCTGGAGCCGATCCATCAATTGGTATGAGCTCGTGTGCATACAAGAAGAACAAACAATCGTTAGATCAATTGCTGATTGTAAAGGAGACAAGATGAGATGAGCAGCTCCCTGATTCTTTCGTATGATGAGGAGTTGTCCTCCTGTAGATGGTGTGATGGACGGGACTCCAATGTCAATTTGTAGTGATGATCATTTGATCTCGGGAGATCATCCCAAGAAAGCTTGGGTTTACTGCCGAAATTAGTCTATTGCCGGCGATTGAAGAAAAAACCATCTGCATCATGGCTCGACAGACGCCATGCCCCAAGGTAGGCGCCAACTGTCGTGGGAACGACTCCGACAGTAAGAGAGGGGTAGGATAACGGAGCATGATCTATCGAGATGCATATGGGTGACACGGTGGTTTTAGCGAGTTCGGGCCTCTCACGGTGGAGATAACAACCCTACGTCTCGTGCTCCGGAGAGGCTTTGTTTTGTCTGAGTATATATCCGAAGATTACAATGTGTGTGTGTGAGAGAGAGGAACGGATCCCCATGCCTGAGCTAAGTCCTGAGACTAATGGTGAAAAGAGAGAGAGGTGGAAGAAAAGACCCCCCCCCCCCAGTCTAGTGGTGGGGGGTGGCTTATATAGAGTGCGCCACGCCCTCACCTCCTATGTTACAAAGTGGGGTATGAATGCCATAAAGCCCGCCCGCTATTAAGCCCTCACTATTAGAAAGATGCCGACTGCCTTGCTGCCTGCTGGTCTTCGTATATCCGAGTGAGTCGTACGGTCGAGTGGTGAACCGTCATCCGAGTGGATGGTATGCTGCTTGTCCGAGTGGAATGAGCTCGTCGAGTGGAGTGCTGTTCTCCGAGTGGTTGTTGCCGTCCGAGTGACTTTGAAGCTGCGGTACGTCTGGACGGCGATCTGGCCCAGGGGCCCAGTACAAAGTGTATGGTGTCCATGGGTAGGGTCTTTAGGTCAGGCCTGTTACCCTACCCCTAATACATGTCCTCGTCAGTAATAGAAACTGAACTGGGGCTTAAATCCAACAATCTTACAAGTCTACGGATTAGTAACACGTGATCCTAATAGAAAGATGAGAAGCCTAGTTCCTTAACCCCGTAGAAAGATAAGATGACTCGGATCAGAAGGGCATAAGGTATGAGGAGTAAAAAGAGCCTTACGTTCCCAACCACAATCAATTCCCCTACATATAACGAAAGCATTTCTAGACTCAACTTCGACCGGTTTGGCTTGGTAAACCTACAGGCAGTCAGGCTCTGATACCAAAGCTGTCAGGACCCCGATCCTAAGTCACACCGATCTAGCATGTAACACATCATATCGCTTTGCGGCCTCACGCACGGTATTCCCACGGGTGCCACCTTACCTGGCCCGGGACCATTTGAGCCTTTTGGCTCATGTATATGATAGTGCTGTTAGCATCCATATGACAAGAACCCGGGCTGACATGGCTAGTCGTGAACCCAAAGTGGCACTAACTTATAGGGACATGCATACATGACCCAGCAACGAATGTGTCGGTCATCAGCGAGTGAATCCAGGCTATAGCACTGGGCTAGCAGGACTCTGGTGAACCGGGCTATAGCGGGCTAACATGACTCCGGAATTCATCGCGTGACATTTCCCCGAGGGGACAGACACAGGAACAAAGAAGGACACATGCCGGCCAGCCTAAGTGTTCCGGAGCAGTAGCAAGCTACCATGGCTCAGCGGAAACACTAGGAGACATTTCCCGGTAAGAGAGGCTACTAAGGATAAACAACTAGATAGTCAGATCCCACACATACCACGCATTTCAATAACATACACACAATATGCTCGATATGTGCAAATACAACATGGCATCACAACATGACTCTACAACTCAAGTATTTTATTCAATAGGCTCCGAGGAGCGAGATATTACAATCATGGGTCTCATGACCCAACATTCAGAGCAAACAAGTCAAGCACAAGCGGAAGCTTAACATGTCTGAGTACAGACATCTACAAAAGAAAAAGGCTAAGAAGCCTGACTATCTACCAATCCTGCCGAGGGCACAAGATCTTAGCTGAGGTAACAAGCTAAACGTCGAAGTCCACGCGGTACTACAAGCGAGACTGAAGTCTCTCTGCAAAAACATAAATTTAGCAACATGAGTACAAATGTACCCAGCAAGACTTACATCAGATCTAACTACATATGCATCATTATCAACAAGGGGATGGTTGGGTTTAATTGCAGCAAGCCAGCTTTGACTCGGTGGCTATCCTAAACTACGACTGCAAGTAACTCTTTTGAGGTGGCACACACGAGTCCACATATTCACCATATCAATACACCACTATGGATCCGCTCCCGTCTCCCTACGAGAACGCCATCCATAGCACTCACACTTATCTTGCGCATTTTAGAGTATCCACTTTCACTTGTCTATGAACTGTACAGGCAACCCAGAAGTCCTTTACCGCGGACATGACTATTCAAATAGATAATGTTAACCCTGCAGGGGTGTACTTCTTCACACACGCTCTCACCACTTACCGCCGTTTACACGACATGTACTCGGCAACCTTCAAGCGGAAGCCCAGCGAGGCTGTCGGCCACGACCTGACTAAGCACACAAGTCTCTCGTCCAGGTTTATCGCCTATTCGTGTTCCATCCGCAAGGAGATCCGGCCGGGGTGTCGCTGACGGCCCCAAACGATGTGAGCAGGGTTCCCAAGCCCACCTTGATGGGTGGATCTACGCTTGGTACACCGTGCCACGGTGCCTAGTCTGTCCCAAGCCCACTTGTACCGGGTGCCACTTGGTAGACTACTAACACTACCTACAAACACCAGAAACTAGTTGCAACTCCTGGACAGAGATCAAGTTGATTAATAAGCCGAGAGGGGCCGAGTTACCGGAACCCAATGTGTGGTAGTAGCTGTTCATGGATCACAAACACAGAACTCAGTTCCTAAGGACGGCTTCAATGAGACAACCCACCATGTACTCCTACATGGCCTCTCATCGCTACCTTTACCAAATCGTGTTCACACACTTAGCTCACACACAGTAGGACATGTTCACACACCTCCAATTCATCCCTGATGAATCAGACCTGACACAACTCTAAGCAATAGCAGGCATGACAAACAAGCATGAATGAGTAGGCACATCAGGGCTCAAACAACTCCTACTCATGCTAGTGGGTTTCATCTATTTACTGTGGCAATGACAGGTCATGCAGAGGATAAAGGGGTTCAACTACCGCAGCAAGTAACAGCTGAATCGTTGTTGTCCTAATGCAGTAAAAGAGAGCAGAGCGAGAGAGTGGGATTGTATCGGAATGAACAAGGGGGTTTTGCTTGCCTGGCACTTCTGAAGATAGTATAGTTCTTCATCGGTGTCAACGATCACAACGTCGGAACATCGTCTACCAAGAAGGGATAAATACCAGCAACAGGGAAGAAATACAATCAATGCAATGGACAATATGTTGCATGATCATGAGATGGCAACATGCTGGTGTTTTGAGCTAATGCAGCTAGCAACAAAGTTAAATGAAGTTGGTTTGAATCCAGGATTCATATTCAAACTCCATATGTGAAGGTTTAAATGCCATTTATATGATTTGTGCTAAACAGCAGCTATAAGTTGTTCTAACATGCATGAAAATGGTACAGATGGATAGATTGGATTTTTCTGATCATTTTTCATATATAATTTGTTTGATTTGGAGCTACGGTTGATTTTCTATGAATTTTTGAAGTTTGCAACATTTTCTGGAATTTCCTAAAAAGAATAAATCCAGAAAATGATTTACTACGTCAGCTTGACGTCAGCATGACATCAGCAGGTCAACTACGGCTGACCAGGTCAAACCTGACCAGTCGGTCCCGTGTGTCAGTGTCATTAGTCTAACTAACTAAATTAGTACTAACCCTAGATTAATTAGCAGTGCTAGGACCCACCTGTCATTGACCCAGGGGGGTCAAACTAGGCCCCACCCGTGGTCAAACAGGGTCAGCGGGGTCAAACTCGCCGGCGACTCGACGCTGGCGAGGCCCGAGACGGCGACGCGGCTCGGAAAACGCCCACAGGGCACGGATGAGGCCGTTCTTGGGCTCGTTGGAGAGCTCTCGCTGGCGCGTGTCGAGTGGTGGTGGCGGCCGGACCGATGCGGCCGGTGCCGACGACGGTGATCTCCAAGGCGGCGGCCAGAGTTCGAGTTAGCATGGGGGCGGCGTTAGGGAGAACGACAGGGGGAGTGCAGAGGGGTGCTATGGCCTCCTGGGGGTGCACTGAGCACGTCTGCTTGCTCGGTTTAGACGGAGGCGAACCAAAACGACGACGGCGACTAGTCCGGTGCCGGTGAGGTCTCGGTCTCGAGGGAAACGAGGGCTACGACGAGCTAATGGACACGGAAGAAGGGGGAATCGGTAGAGGAGCTCACGGCGAGTGCAGAGGTGGCCTCGGCGTGCTCGGGGAAGCACCGGAGCGAGCGGGGCGGCGAGAGGGATCTCCGGCGGTCCGAGGTTGAAGACGGCGACAGGGCGGTGCTGCGGTGCGTCCCGGCTGGCTTGACATGGCGGAGAGGTCGGGGACGATGTGGCGGAGCTCCTAGGCATGTCGAAGAAGCGAGGGGGAGGCGGTGGCCGTGGTGGTGGCGAACGGCGGCGACGACGCGTTCGGGTGTGCGTTAGAGAACGAGACAGAGGAGGGGAACGAGGGAGAGGGAGAGAGCGAGGGGGTCCAGGGGGTCGGGGCGGCGCCGAGGAGAAGACGTGAGGCGTCGCGGTGGCCAGGCGATGCAGGCAGGCAGCCTGGTGGCGTGGCGCCCGCACGCGCGCCGTGCGTTGTCCCTCCTCTGCCTACTGGCAGTGGTTGGGGATGACTGGCACCAGGCCAGGTGGGCTGGGCCAGCACAGGTGAGGCCCATGTGGGCTTGGTGGGCACCAGGTAAGTTCCAGGTGAGCCTTTGTTCTTTTCCTATTTTTATTTTCTGTTATTTTGTTTTGATTTAGTTTGAGAACTAAATCATTTTAAAACTTTCTGTAAATTTTTGTGTGAGCTCAGAGAGATAGTCCAAGGCCACAAGCAAATTTACAAAAATATTTGAACATTATTTCTTATATAGCAGAAATAATTCCAACCCAAATATGTTATTGATTTAAATCAAAGGCCCAAAATAAATTATTTCTGTGCCTCCAAAAATATTGGTTTGAGTTTTACCTCATGCCAATATTTTCACAGAATAACAGGAACATTTTCTTGGACTCATTTGATGAGATTTAAATGTTGGTTATTTTTAGTGGTCTTCTGAGGTTTCTGAAAATTTTTCAATTCAAATTTCATTAGAATTTAAACATGATGCTCACATGAAGGGCTAGCCTAGTGCATACCAGAACTAGGGACGTGACATTCTCACCCCTCGAGCCCTTGCGAGGCAGCTCAACCATTGTACTAGTTCGTCCACAATCCTCCTCGTGAGGCTAATCCACCATAAAGCAGGAGTAGGGTTTTACACCGCAAGGTTGCCCGAACCTGGGTAAACTATCGTGCCCATCTTATTCCCCGCTTGCACGTGTACCCAGCGAGGCTAGGCTGTAGCGTGATGAGCTTAAGACTTGAGAGGTTGAGATCTTCGCACACGCCCCAGAGTTCCAACCTTCTTGGGTCCACGGAGCCCCAAATCCATCACCGGCGCCCCGGCGGCCCCCACTGCCGGCTCCTAGACACTAACTTCCTGGCCCCGCATGCATGCAACTTTACCATTGTAACCCTGGGGGGTCGTCCTATAAGATCCCCTGGGAGGCCCCCATGCACGCGGCGATCACTAGTAGAACACTCACACACACATGGAGGAGGAGGAGCCTATGCACTGGCATGTCTTCTTTCTTTCCCAAAACAGCTCAAAGAGCAAGCTTGTATCCACCTCATATAAACCACACTCGGCAGGACTAGGGGTGTTATCTCTTCGGAGAGCCCCGAACCTGGGTATGTCTTGTGTCTCATGCTCGCTCGTACCAACCTCGCCTCTGGAGCCCACTGGTTCCCTCTTGCCTATCCCTCTCTTTAACCATCCCATGGTATCTGTCATGAGCCTACCACGACAGCAGGGTCGGTGGCGGCATTGGCGGTGGGCGAAGCGGAGTGGCGACGATCGGCACAACCCATAGGCTCCGTTTTGGCGAGACGAGCCACTCGGCACTTAGCGTGAACACCGCGAGCATTGTCCACGAGGGCGGTGGAGCAAGAACCGCAGTGGATGGATAATGTTGGCGCACCCCTACCCGGTGCGCCAAATGTCGGAATTGGGGCTCCACATACCCGAGAAAGGTTCGAACTCCGGGATGTGCTGAAAGAACCATGCCAAACTTTCATTCTCTTCCCACTGCCTCACGACGATGCTCTGGTGTGCTTCAACGAAAAGGGGGACGAACAACAAACACAGCAGTTTACCCAGGTTCGGGCCACCTTGCGGTGTAAGACCCTAGTCCTGCTTTGTGGTGGATTGCCTCGCGAGGGAGGATGAATATGAGTGTACAAGGAAGGAGAACTACCTCTGGAGGTCTCAAGTCTCTATCCTTGCCTCCTTAACATGAAAGAGGAAAGCATCCTTATCCATGCCTGCTGGCACGGCTCCTGGCGCCGCTCATCGTGGCTCGCCTCACCCACGTGCAGCGCGAGGCGGGCTTGGCGAGCCTAGAGATATCTACCCCGCAAGGAGATTTGGGAGGCAGCTTCGGGAGGCCGCCCTGCGTGAGGCCGTTAGGGGCCCTCGCGAGGGTCTTGCTCGTAAAGTCTTGCAGCTAGGCCACGCCAAGCCTTCTGATGGTGCCACACGATGGGCCGTAGGCAGACGAACCTAGGTACCCTCAGTCCCGAAGGCCTGACAGATTCCAACTTAGTCCATGGCACTCTTGCACTATTATTATTTTCATATCATTTGGTCATGCAAGTGAAAGGAAATAATGAAGATATTTGATGAAGTGGTTGTGGCAGGTAAAAGCGGGTCTGAACTCAACTTGGTTTTGTTTTTGTAAATATGTATAACTCGGTATCCATGATTCAGCATATTATGATTAAACATGTTTGCAATGACAATTAGAGATTATAGTTGCTCATGCCATGCTTAAGTATCTAGGAGTGTATAATGATTTATCTTAGATGTCAACATGCATTAAAATGGTTGTGATGTAGTATGATGATATGGTATCCTACTCTGAATGTTTCAAGTGGCTTGACTCGGCACATGTTCACGCATGTAGTTGAATCAAAACCAACGTAGCCTCTACGATATTTATGTCATGGTGTTTATATCCTACTCATGCTAGTACTCAATGTTAATTACTCATTGTGCATGATCATGACCTCTTTCGCTCTCTAGCTAGCCGCTTCTCAACCTATTTGCTAGCCTTCGCCTGTACTAAGCGGGAATACTGCTTGTGCATCAAAATCCTTAAACCAAAGTCATTCCAGATGAGTCCACTATATATACCTACATGCAGTATTACCCTGCCATTCCAAGTAAATTTGCATGTGCCACCTCTAAAATTTCAAATGAACATCTATTTTGTGTGCCCGGACCGCTCAGGAGCGACAGGGGGTGGTCAGTATCTTCCATGCTAAGCAGGTTATTCTCATGATGAGTGTTTATTCACTCATCGTTGCACGAGAGGGGCCGGTAATCTGGATGCTCGGTCCCACAAATTTGTTTGCAAATAATTAAACAAAACTCCCCCGGGTCTGTTGTCGGTAAGGATGGCACCCATGGATTCGGCTAGCCATGGCTTGTGTTTGTTGGTGGAGGGGGAGTAAACCTTACTTTTACCTCTTGGGAACCGCCGCTAATTTGTTTATCATGGAAGATATTGAAAAGTCTTGGTTGTAATGTTGACAAGAAGGGTATACCTCCCAAAATTTTATTTATCTCTGATTTAAGCTTCGAGCTTTGGCACCGCTACAAATCCCTGCTTCCCTGTGCGAAGGGCCTATCTATTTACTTTTATATTGAGTCATCACCTTCTCAAACAAGCGCCAGTCCTGAGAGCACTATTGTCATCCTCATGCATTGTGTGTAGTTGACGTTGAATGCATCATGATTGGATCTCTTCTACCATGAATTACAATGTTTAGTCGTTGCTTGAACTTTGGAGGTGCTCTACATTTATGTTTTGTGGTCTCGGAAAGGGCTAGCGAGATACCACTTTTGTCATATTATATCGTGATTGTTTTGACAAAGTGTTGGCATTTGAAATACTTTATTATTTCTCGCTAGTTGATTATGCCATTGATATGCATGAATATAATTTCTAAGAGTTGTTGCTTGCATGGTTAGTTGTGATCTTTGCTGAAAACATGGGTGCTATTTAAGCATATATATGGACACAAGAACAAAAGAGTTCGTTAAAGTTTTCTTTATCACTTTCAGTTTGTCAACTGAATTGCTTGAGGACAAGCAATGGCTTAATCTTGGGGGAGTTGATACATCTCCATCGTATGTACTTTTCCTAACGGTTTTGCTCTTGCTTGGACTCTAATTTGCATGATTTGATTGAAACGAACCCAGACTAACGTTGTTTTTAGAAGAACTACCATGGTGTTGTTTTTGTGCATAAATAAATGTTCTCAGAATTGGACCAAACTTTTTGGAGAATTATTTTCGAATAAATAAAAAATACTAGAACCAAGACCCATTGAAGGGCCCCCCAGCTGCCCACTAGGCACCAGGGCGCGCCACCCCCCTCTAGCGTGCCCTGGTGGGTAGTGGGGCCCACGAGGCTCTGTTAGCCCTAATTCCGACGCTATAAAATCCTATTTCCCCAGAAAAAAATTCAGAGAGGAAGTTTCATCGCGTTTTACAATACAGATCCACCGCCACCTCCCATTCTTCGTCCGGAGGCCAGATCCGGAGCCCGTTCGGGGCTCCGGAGAGGGGGATCTTCGGTCTTCGTCATCACCAACCATCCTCCATCACCAATTTTATGATGCTTACCGGAGAGAGTGAGTAATTCCTTCGTAGGCTTGCTAGATGGTGGTGGGTTGGATGAGATTCGTCCTGTGATTGAGTTAGTTTTGTTAGGGCTTGATCCCTAGTATCCACTATGTTATGAGATTGATGTTGCTATGACTTTGCTATGCTTAATGCTTGTCACTAGGGTCTGAGTGCCACCATTTATGAACCATTTATGGTTTCACCATTATATCTATGTTCTTGATCTGATCTTGCAAGTTATATGCACCTATTATGTGTTATGATCCGTAAACCCCAAGGTGACAATAATTGGGATACTTTCCGGTGATGACCATAGTTTGAGGAGTTCATGTATTCACCATGTGTTAATGCTTTGTTTTGGTTCTCTATTAAAAGGATGCCTTAGTATCCCTTAGTTTCGTTATGCACCCCGCTGCCACGGGAGGGTAGGACAAAAGATGCCATGCAAGTTCTTTTCCATAAGCACGTATGACTATTTACAGAATACATGCCTACATTATATTTATGAACTGGAGCTAGTTTTGTATTGACCTAGGTTATGACTCTTATATGATGAAAATCATCCAACGAAATCACCGATCCAATGCCTACGAGTTTTTCACATATTGTTCTTGCTAAGTTACTATTGCTACTGTTTCAACTACTACAAAATTGTTACTGTTGTTACCGTTACCACTGCTATTGTTACTACTACTATCAAACTGTCATACTAATGTGTTAGTGATCACTTTGCTCCAGATATTTAATCTTCAGGTGTGGTTGAATTAACAACTCAACTTCTAATGCTTACAAATATTCTTTGGCTCCCCTTGTGTCGAATCTATAAATTTGGGTTGAATACTCTACCCTTGAAAATTGTTGTGATCCCCTATACATGTGGGTTATTAGCTGGCAGCTTGAGGAGTCCGCCTCACGAGAGGGCCTCGCGAGGCTTCTGTTGATGCCTCTAATCCGCCTGGGGCGCCTGCTGACATATGCCTCGCGAGGCGAGGGCCTCACGGGCCGTCTTTATCATGAAGCTTGTTGGTGCTACTCCTTGGGCTTCTTTGGTATGCGTCGCGCCCTGGGCCGACGGCCAATGGGCCCAGGTACCCCCGGTCCCATGGGTGTGACAACTGTGACATCAGTGTCCTGTGGCAACTTTTTGAAAATTCTAGAGAGATTAAGGCCAGGACTGCGATGAGCAAGGTTGAGCAGCATTGTGTAGAGGACGTTGTGCACAAATTGCCGGGATGCATTGGCAAAAGAGGCAGCCCTATCGTCATTATATGTCTCCAACGCTTTGATTAGGTCGTCAAAGAATTTGGTCAGTATGATGCTGTCGACATCTTGTTCATTGACGGTGAAGCTCCAGCTCTTCATATCCATGATGGCAAGTTGTGAAGTGTGGCGCTTAGCTGTGCCAACAAGCCTCATCGTCCAGATGGAATGCATCTCATGCAGCTATGCAAGTTGGCCTCAGTATTCTTCTGGAGAGTTTCCGATGCGGCAAGCTTCTCCGCCGAGAGTTTATCCCATTCCTTCGTGGATTCAAGATTCGATTCCAGGCCGGCAAGTTTGGATTTTACGTCTTCGGCTATGATGGCGGCATCATTTAGTTCTTGATCCTTGGCCAAAATTTGTGACTGCAGTTCCCCCAGAGCAAGGGTTGCTTTCTGCGCTTCGCCTTTGAGGGCCTCGATCTCTTTGCCGCTGTCGACAAGATCTTCTTTCAATTTTCCCACCTGGATTTCAAGATCTTCCTTGGCAGTAGTAACAGCGGCAGCTTCATTAGCAACTTCCTTAAGCTTTGCAGCGTTTTCCAAGGCTTGGGTCTCGATGGATTTCTTATGACTATCCTCCAGCCCTTGGGTCTGCTGCTTGAGGAGTGCTTCAATTTCTATGTCCTTGCCATGGAGAGTTGTAGTACGGGTTTGTTCCCGGGCGGCAAGATCTCTCACTTTGGCATTGAGTAGCGCTTCGCGCTTTTCCATCTTGCCATCACGGATTGCTGCTTCTCCTTTGGCAGCAATAAGCTTTTCCTCCTGCCTTATCAGATCACGAGCTCGATCATTGTACCACGAGTGCAGCTCATCTCCCTTCTCCTTGAGTTTTTTGTCAGCCAAGTCCGCAGACTAGCACTCTTCTTGGACCCTACTCCACCTACGGTTGTACCTCTCTTGGACAACCTTGAAACCAACAGCCATGATCTCCAGGAATGCGAAATCTTCAGCATCATTGGCGGCGTCAGCGGCTTCAGTAGTTCTTTGTGTGAGGGGGAGCAGGATCCGGGCGATCTCTTCATCAAAAATTTTCCCCACTGTACCAGATGAACTGGGGGCTCCATACACGTGCTGAGAGACAACTAACTCCAAGCTGCTTGACAGGGCTTGCAAGATTGACGCCACGGGATGGGTGTCGAGGTTTGGTGCATCAGCATTGATGGGCGCCTCCTCCATGTCCATCCTGAAAAGATTTTTCCCAGTGGTGATTTTAGTGGCTTCTTCAGCAGGAGCCTTTGTGATATCTTCCACTTCCACAAGGATCTCACCTTCTTCAGGAGAAACTGGGGCTATGGATTGAGGCAGAGGCAAGGGAAAAATGAGATTCCAATTACAAGAAAATCTTGAAGAAACGGAGTTCTACGAGAAGTACATGAAGGCAAGAGGATTATCCATAGGTGCTTGTTGAGGGAGGGCATGTACTTCCCCGACAACTTGAGTTGCCAGCACACGTTCATCGACAACATTTGTCAGGGTGGCCTCTATGTGAACAGGCTCATTGGTGAAGGCCCTTGCAGGAGAAGCACTCTGCGAAGAAATGGTTGACGGGGAGGCCACGATAGGATCCGTCTTTTGGCGCTCTTCTTGGCGGTCCTCTTCCATCTCCTTGTCAAGATCAGGGGAGGAACCTCAGTGTTGGTATCAATGGGCGGAACTTTTAGCACGTCCTCGCGCAGGGGGATGAGCTGGGGGCTGGTGGCGACGGACTCGACTGTCGTGACCCCCTGGACAGTGCTTGCCATGGGATCTTGGTCTGCTGCCGGTTTAGCCCACTTGGTTCGGTGCACAAGTGGTTCCAGGTCCCTGCCAAAACAAAAGGAATCAAGTCAAAACAGAAAACAAGCAGAATCAAGACTTGACGAAAGCAAAAATTCTACTTACTCCTCTCCTCAGATTCAAGGATTGTGGATAGGTTGTATCCTGCTGGTGGGGGTGTCTCCCTAGCCCTATTGAGTGCTGGGGGGTGAACTTGCCGGCTGGGAAGACCAGATCTCCCCATCAATCTCTTGAGAGGGTGAGAGCTGAGTTCGGGTACGCCGGGTGGATTGCCGGCGCACTTCTTCTTGATGGACAGTCTTGGTGGTCCTTTTCTTTGCTCTAGGGCGAGCTCTTGCTGAAGAAGCACGTGTTGGTCCCTGGTTGGCCACCTTCTAGAGGCGACGCCTTCTCTGCGGGCCTCAAGGGGCTTCTTCTTCTTCAGCTCCCTTGACAACCTCAGCCCGACAACCTCCGTTCTGGCAAGCTCGTCCCCGGCAACCTTGACTCCAACGAGATCATCCCGACGGACTCCTCCTCCTGCTCCTCGACAGATTCCTCATCAGAATGCTCTTCTTCATCATTTCGCCTGACATGGCACTAGAACCGTCGGCAGACTTAATTCTTGCGGCCTCCTCAACCTTGCTAGTGATGTACGTCAGCTCTTCCTCCTTGGTGGCCCGATTGAGATCTATCTCTTTCCGGGAGTCTATCTCAATCTCCAGAGAGGGCAACTTCGAATCTCCTTTGACACCATTAGCGTCACACTCCGGCATGTTCACCAAAATGGAGGTTCTGGCAGAGTTGATATGCAGTGGTATGATCCTGTCCGGCAAATGGAATGTGTCGGTCCTTCGGAACAACTGCTTGTAGAGGCAGGCGTGCTCCATAATCGTCAAGTTGTTGCTGAGTCCAGGGTACAGCCACATTACATCGCCAACCCCCTTGTAGTCCCAAGTAGGCCTCTGACTCTTTTGCACCGGCGTGATGCATCCCCGAAGGAAGTCAGTGCCAACCATTTCTATGGTCGGCCTAGTGGCCTTGAGACGAGCAATTCTATTCAGTGCCAGACGAAGATTCTTTTCAGTAGCACCAAACTTGCTCCAATTCTTGCCACGTTGGACCCTCACGGTACGCAACATGCAGAATGAGGGGGACTCCCCCTCCTCTTGAATCCAACACCATTCGGCCCTCCACTCTTCCCATTTGAGATGAAGCTTCCCGGGCAGATACTGGCCCTTGGTCTTGGTCCTTGGGATCCATGTCACGCTACCAGAGAGCGATTTGTCAATGCGGGGAACAAATAAGTGGCGGAATAGATCCACATTGGGGGCAACTCCAACAAAACCCTTGCATAAATGGGCGAAGACTTCCATACATGGCATTGCATAGGGAGTGAAATCCAGCAGTTTGAACCCAAAGCTATCCATCATGGAAGAGAAAAAATCCAAAAATGGAGGGACCAGTCTGCAGTAAAAGTAGGCGCAGAAGAACGGGTATGAATTCGATGGGACCTTGTTGCCTTCTGGGAGATCAACCTTGTCACCAACATAATCAGCATCAGGATATCCAACTAGATCAAATGTTGAGCCCTTTGGATACCATAATCCTAATGTTGGGGTGTGAGCCAAATATCGAAGCATTTGCTTCACCGCAATGTGATGCGACTCCTTTGGTGCCGCTTGGAATTGGCCACACATGCAAACGCTAAGCATAATATCTGGCCTAGATGCACATAAATAGAGCAAAGAAGCAATCATGGAGCGGTATACCTTTTGATTGAACTCTTTACCATTGTTGTCAGGGCCGAGATGACTTTTGGTTGGCATTGGCGTCGTGTACCCTTTGCAGTCTTGCATTCCAAACTTTTTCAGGGAATATTTGAGGTACTTTTCTTGTGATATGAAGGTGCCATTGCACTGTTGACAGATTTGAAGACCAAGGGAGAATTTCAGCTCCACCATCATGGACATCTGATATTGCTCTTGCATCATGTATCCAAACTCATCACTGTATCTCTTATCAGTGCATCCAAAGATAATGTCATCCACGTATATTTGACAAACAAATAGTTCGCCATCCTAGGTCTTCGTGAAGAGAGTGGGATCGAGTGAACCAGGTTGGAAGCCTTTGCTCTTCAGGAATTCCTTGAGTGTGTCATACCAAGCGTGAGGTGCTTGCTTGAGGCCATACAATGCCTTATTGAGCTTGTACACCATATCAGGATGCTCGGGATCTTCAAAACTAGGCGGTTGAGCGACATACACTTCTTCTTCGATTTTGCCATTGAGAAAGGCACTCTTCACATCCATTTGGCATAGAAGAATGTTGTGATGGTTGGCATAAGCCAACAATATGTGAATGGCTTCAAGCCGAGCCACAGGAGCAAAGGTTTCATCGAAGTCTATTCCTTCCACTTGCGTGTAGCCTTGAGCAAAACGAGGCGAGCTTTGTTTCTGACAACTTGTCCAAGTTCATCTTGCTTGTTGCGTTAGATCCATTTCGTACCAATGATATTGTGCTTGCGAGGATCAGGACGCTTGACAAGCTCCCAGACATTATTCAGCTCAAACTGTTGAAGCTCTTCTTGCATAGCTTGAATCCATTCAGGTTCCATGAATGCTTCTTCGACTTTCTTGGGTTCAGATATAGAGACAAAGGCAAAGTGACCACAGAAGTTTGCTAGTTGAGTAGCTCTTGACCGTGTGAGAGGGCCAGGAGCGTTGATGCTATCAATGATCTTCTCAATCTGGACTTCATTTGCATCCCGAGGATGAGCTGGACGAAGATTTTGATCTGACTGACTATTGTCTTCATCTTCAACATTTGCTTCGGACTGAGCATTGTCTTTAGGTTGATTAGGTGCAGAAATGATAATCTCATCTTCAACTTGTTCCTATGTGGGTATGATTTCTCCAATACCCATCAAGTTGATAGCTTCATCTGGTGTAGCTTCATCTAGCACATTTGGCAGGTGCTCTCTTTGCGATCCGTTAGTCTCATTGAACCGCACATCTACAGTTTCAACCACTTTATAGTGAAAGAGTTTGAAGACTCTGTAGGTGTGCGAGTCCTTTTCGTAACCAAGCATAAAACCTTCATGTGCTTTCGATGCGAATTTAGACGTGTGATGTGGATCTTTGATCCAACACCTAGCACCAAACACTTTGAAGTAACTGACATTTGGCTTCTTACCAGTCAGAAGTTCATAAGATGTCTTCTTGAAGAACTTGTAAAGATATACTCTGTTGATGATGTGTAATGCAGTATCAATGGCTTCAGGCCAGAATTTTCTTGGAGTCTTGTACTCATCGAGCATCGTTTGGACCATATCAATGAGTGTTCTGTTCTTGCGCTCCATGATGCCATTCTGCTGAGGTGTGTAAGGAGTAGAGAACTCATGTGTGATGCCCAAAGTATCAAGATAAATGTCGAGGCCAGTGTTCTTGAACTCAGTGCCATTGTCACTCCGGATGTGCTTGATCTTAATGCCATAATTCGTCATGGCCCGATTTGCGAAGCGTTTGAAGACATCCTGTACTTCAGTGTTATAGAGAATTATGTGCACCCAGATGTATCTTGAGTAATCGTCAACAATAACGAAGCCATAGAGATGTGCATTAGTAGTAAGGGTAGAGTAGTGAGTAGGGCCAAATAGATCCATGTGAAGCAGCTCTAAGGGGTGTGAGGTAGTCATGATTGTCTTCGAGGGTTGCTTGGCTCTAGTCATCTTTCCAGCTTCACAGGCACCACATAGATGATCCTTATGGAACTTGACGCCCTCGATGCTAATGATGTGCTTCTTCTTCGTGAGAGTGTACAGGTTCCTCATGCCCGTATGTCCAAGCCGACAATGCCATAGCCATCATTCTGAAGCCTTTGCTAGAAGACATATGACAAGCTGTGGTCCTACTGAGAGATCTACCATATACAGATCACCTCTTCGATAGCCATCTAATACTAGAGATTTGTCAGATTCCATTAGCACAAGACAACGATATTTTCCAAATATCACAATCATGTTCAGATCACAGAGCATTCACACAGACATTAAGTTGTATCCAAGGGATTCAGCAAGCATCACTTTATCCATGTGCTAACCCTTTGAGATAGCAACTCTACCAAGACCCAATACCTTGCTTTTATCAGTGTCAGCGAATGTGATGTGGCTCTTAGTAGATGGACGTAGGGTTGAATCCATAAGAAGACTTCGATCACCAGTCATGTGGTTGGTGCAGTCGCTATCCATAATCCATTCAGTGGCTTTCAGAGTTGTACCCTACATTGCAGTTAGTAGGATAGGCTTCACCAAGAGTATTGTGAAGCAGAAACATGTAGCGAACAAGCATATTATCAAAGTTTAAATTCCGGTTAGGCATGATAGGATGCTCGTCAAGGAACCCTGGGATGAAATACATGATAAGACCATTGGAGCATTTTATCTTGCATCCCACAAGATGTTTTAGGTCTCCAGCATTGTCGTCAGAAGATTTTGCTTTCCGACTGGAGTCCTTTACCTGCAACAGAAGTTAATTCTTCTTGACCACCCACATCTTCAGGGGTGGCTTAGAAAAAATGAGTCTAAGTGCAGCATCTGAGAACTTTGGCTTGGGAGCCCTAGCAAATAGCTTCACAACAGGAGAATAATACTCATAAGAATATGCAGAGAAGTTCTTAGTTTTGTGAACATAGCGGTTAGAGGAAACACACTCATATTCATGAGTCTCATAGTAATTCTCCTGCAAAACATTGGCATTAGGGTGACCATGAGTGGTCCTCTCTCTGTATGAAGCCTTTGGACCATATGATGCCTTTGGTCGGGGGTTTGTCTTCTTCCCAGGTGGTGTCATGATAACATTCACGAGAAGCTTCTCAAGACAGCTTTTGGGCACCCAGATCTTCTTCTGGGGTGACCCGTTCCTGCACTTATTACCAATGTACCTAGCAAACACTTCACCATTCTGATTCTGAAACATTTTATAATTTGCATCAAAGGATTCATCAATGAAAATTATGTTAGCAAAAGTGAATCCAGATAAAGTGGATGGATCCACTAAAGGATCCTTAGCAGCAACCCACGTGGTTTTGGGGTACTGCTCAGGCGTCCAATATGAACCATCAAAGTTCATTTTCCTCTCGAACCCAACACCCTCTTTTCTAGGGTTTTGGTTTAGAATCTGTTTCTTGAGGACATCACACAAGGTTTGATGCCCTTTGAGGCTTTTGTACATGCCAGTCTCAAGCAATGTCTTCAACATCAGAAGGACTGAGTTCAATTCATTTCCACGTCCAACAGGTCATCACTTTTGTCTAGCAGCTTTTGAATATGTTCCATAGTAGTTTGTTGCTCAGTGCAATTTTAGCAGTGTCTTATAGCTAGGTCTGGATTCACATTCAGAGTCATCTTCACTGGAGGTTTGGAAATAGGCATCGCGTGAAGTTACCTTGGCACCACATGGCATGAAGCAATAGGTTGGAGCAGGGTCATCATCATCATCATCATTGTCATCATCATCATCATCATCATCATCATCATCATCAGCTTTGGCTTCAACGTTGCAACCATTGTCTTCAGTGTTGAAGATTGACTTGGCGACGAACGCTGATGCCAGAGCCAGGCTTGCCATGCCTGAATCATACTCCTCCTGAGACTCCACCTCCGCCTCCTTAGAGCCAGACTCCTCCTCTGAATCCATTTCCTTGCCAATAAATGCATGAGCTTTGCTTGATGAGGTCTTCTTGTGAGATGAAGACTATGACGAAGACTTTGAAGAAGATTTTGAAGATTTCTTCTTCTTCTTGTCATCAGAATCATATTCCTTGCTCTTCTTATTCTTCTTCTTCTTCTTCTTTGATTACGTATCCCACTGAGGACACTCGGAGATGTAGTGGCCAGTCCTCTTGCATTTGTGGCAAGTCCCCTTCTTGTATTCATGTGATGAAGCCTCGTCGTTCTTGGAGCTAGATCTTGAAGACTTGCTGAATTGATTCTTCTTAGAGAACTTCTGAAACTTCCTCACAAGCATTCAAAGTTCTTTGCCAAGCTTTTCAGGATAACCAGAGCTATAGTCACATTCTTCTTCGGATGAGGAAACATCCTTTGCCTTCAGAGCACGGGTTTAGCCATAGTTGGGACCGTAGATATCATGCTTCTGAGATAGCTAAAACTCATGTGTGTTGAGCCTCTCAAGTATGTCAGACGGATCGAGATCTTTGAAGTCAGGACGTTCTTGAATCATCAGGGCTAAGGTGTCAAACGAGCCATCAAGAGATCTCAGAAGCTTCTTCAAGATCTCATGCTTGGTGATCTTAGTGGCGCCGAGAGCACATAGCTCATTGGTGATATCAGTCAAGCAATCGAATGTGAGCTGGAAATTTTCATTGTCATTTCTCTTGAAGCGGTTGAAGAGATTGCGAAGAACATCGATTCTTGTGTCTCTCTGAGTTGAGAGGCCTTCATTGACCTTGGGCAGCCAGTCCCAGACCAGCTTTGCAGTTTCCAGTGCACTTACACGGCCATACTGCCCTTTGGTCAGATGACCACAGACGATGTTCTTGGCGGTTGAGTCCAATTGAGCAAATCTCTTGACATCAACAGCGATGATGCCTTCACTGACTTTGGGAACACCTGTCTTGATGACATACCAGAGATCAACATCAATGGCTTCAAGATGCATGTGCATCTTGTTCTTCCAGTAGGGGTAGTCAGTGCCATCAAAGACAGGGCACGCAATGGAGACCTTGATTATCCCTGCAGACGACATAGCTAAAACTCTAGGTGGTTAAACCGAATCACATAGAACAAGGGAGTACCTTGCTCTGATACCCATTGAGAGTGTTAGTTATCGACTAGAGGGGGGGCTTGAATAGGCGTTTTTTATGAAAGTCTTCAAAACATGGTGGCTTTGAAGACAACCAGGTAAACTGAGCCTATATAGTAAGCAGCAGAATGAAAACTACACTAGGCAAGCATTAGTCAAACATACAATACAATGAAAGCATGAAGACTAACTGCAACTAGGTAGACAGGATTAGAAAGGAAGATAGTACGAAGCTAAACAAATATTAGTCTTCACAGAGTGAAGTCAAACAGATCAGAGAGGAAAGCAATGACTTCACGAAGACAACTGTAAAGTAAGGAGAGTAGAGGATAGAACCAGTAGCTTGACGAAGACAAGGATTTGGTAGACCAGTTCTAGTTGCTGTGACAACTGTACGTCTGGTTAGGGAGGCTGAGATTTAACTCAGAAGACCGTGTCTTTACCTTATTCCCCTTGAGCTAAGAACACCCAGTCCTCGCCCAATCACTCTGGTAAGTCTTCGAGGTAGACTTCCAAACCTTCACAAACTTCGTTCACCGGCAATCCAGAATGAATCTTGGATGCTCAGAATGCAACGCCTAACCGGCTGGAGGATTCACACTCCTCAAGTGTAACAAGTCTTCAGATCACTCGGACAGAAAGACTTTAGTGATGCCTAACACTCTTTGGCTCTTGGCGTTTTGGGCTTTGTCCTCGCAAGGATCTCTCTTTCAAATGCTTCGGAGGTGGGTTGCTCTCAAACGACAAAAGCAGTGCACTAACTCTAAGCAGCCACCAATTTATGGTGTAGGGGGTGGGCTATTTATAGCTAGGAGGCAACCTGACCTGATATGTCCGAAATGACCCTGGGTCACTAAGGAACTGATACGTGTCCAACGGTCATATTTCAAACACAAACGACAGCTTGGCTTGGGCTGCAAGCAAAGTTGACTCATCTAGCTCTGGATAAGATTTGCTCTCATTGTCTTCACTCAAAGACATAGGATTTGGTTGAGCATCACCTCAGTCACTCTGACTTTGTTCACTTGGACCCCACTTAATAGTACGGTGGTTCCTATGACTCAATAAGAAGAAAAGGAAACTACAAAACAACTATGTCTTGGCACTCCATAGTCTTCAAGTGAATAGCTTCACGTCTCATAATCTTCGCCGTGAATATCTTCACGAACCACCATTGTCTTCAATGTCTTCACACATTTTTAGGGGTCATCTCTGGTAGGTAAACCAAATCAATGAGGGACACTACCTGTGTTATCCTGCAATTCTCACAAACACATTAGTCCCTCAACCACGTTTGTCGTCAATACTGCAAAACCAACTAGGGGTGGCACTAGATGCACTTACAAGCTTAATCCAAGAAAATACGAGTGCACATGAATGCAAGGTTTAGATTCAAACACATTTGAATTTAATTCAAATGGGTGAATAGGGAGTGGGGGTTTGGAAGGTCCAAAAATGTTGAGAATTTTGGTGGAGCTCGGGAAAGTGATGAAAGAATTTACGGGCAAAGTTTGGAGACCAAACTTGAAGCAGAAAAGGCACGAAATTATTTTACAAGTGTGTTTATGGGTGATTCTGATATAGTGAAATATTTATTAGCTCCCTAATAATATTGGAAGGATAAGGTGTATGTTATAAAGAGAAATCACCATGTGAAAACCCTCCATTTAAATGGATCAAAGATCCACACAATTTATTTAGTTGAGTTTTAAAACTAAATGACATGATGGCATGATAAAATGCAACAAGCAAAAATAAAACTCACGACGACGACGAAAAACATGGAAGGCGTGTGGAGCGTCGGTCTTGGGTCATCACAATCCGGGTTCCGTTGCCTGCCCAGGGTCCATCCCTCCGACCGTAGTCCCCGAAGCTGTGAAGGCTCGCCGGCTCCAAGTAGGGGATCCTTAGCAGTTTCACCCCCTTGAGAATGCAACTAGGTTGATGAAGCTTGGGGCCGCTGGGACCGGCAACACCCACTATGTGCCGGCTTCCGGAAGCCGGATCGCGGCATCCTGGTATAGGTCAGAAACCAAGGCGCCCGCCATGTCTTGGATGGGGAGGGACGCGCCTCTCTCGGCCGGACGCAGGCGCCACATGGTGAACAGCGGCCGGAGAGGCCCTGCCAGGCCACACACGCGATGGGACATGACAGTGGGATGGGCCCCGCAAGGCCATCGGTCCACACGTGGGGTTTTATTATGGCCTCCGCGGACAGTTGCGCTTCTCGGGGTAATCAATTCATGGGGGAACCGTGCCCACATAATGCGGGGAAGTGGAATCACAGGCGCAACTGATCTCACTTCCCCATGTATCTGCCATGGTTATAAAAACGGAGGGAGGGGTGGCGGTAAACACTCACGCACGCACCCCTCATCTTGCTTTCCTTCTCTTTCTCCAACTTCCAAGCTCGCCACCCGCCGGAATGCCAGGCGCCACCCAAAGCGCCCACCAACCACACTAGCTTTCTTCTTGCTGCCGCACTCTGTGCCCTCACCGAGCCCCATAGATGGAACCACCAAAGGGCTCGTGGGAGGGGTCCGAGGTCACCGATGATGACATCCAGTACCTCCGCGACACCAGGCGACTACCATCAGCGGCGGAGGTAGCCGCGCGCGTGACCGGGGAGGAGAGGGAGTCGCAGCCGCAAGAGGGCGAGCGCGTGGTCTTTACAGTCAATTCAAGCGTTGGTTTGGCCTCCCTGCGAGCGCCTTTTACCGCGCCTTCCTTTCCTTCTTTGGGCTACAGCCGCACCACTTAGGCACGAACGCGGAGCTGCAACTCTCTGGCTTTGTCACCTTGTGCGAAGGTGTCGAATTTAGAGTTCCGGCAGACCCTTGAGGTTCGAACACTGGGATGCGTGCGGAGGTTTCTCCTTCTACCTACCTGTTCCTCACTGAATCACTAAGATCTAAACTACGAGAAGAACAACGCAAGAGACACAGGGTTTATACTGGTTCAGGCCACCATTGTGGTGTAATACCCTACTCCAGTGTGTGGCGTGGTGGATTGCCTCTTGGGCTGATGATGAACAATACAAGGAAGAACAACCTCGCGGGGGTCTGTTCTTGTGGTGGCGTTGTCCCTTTGGAGGGGTTGATTCTAGATGCCTATCTTATCCCCAGATTCCTATCCAGATGCCTCTACCCTGTGGGTGGCTAGTCCTATTTATAGGCGAAGGCCCTGGGCCTCTTCCCAAATATTGAGTGGGAAGGGCGCCAACAATTGGCCAATTTGAAGGGGAACATCTAGTACACTTATCCTGACTAAAGTTGGTCCTCGCCTGTCAAAGGCTCTGGTGGTGACGCCGACTTGGGCTCCACGGTGACCTCCATCCTGCCGTTGGACTGGTCTTGGTCTTGTTGCACCGAAATGGATGCCTTTGCTTGATGCTCTCGCCTGCGCTTGCTCCCCTTGCACCAAAGAGGAAAGAAGGACACTGCGCGGGCTGGCGCCCGTCCGGCACCCTTGGTCGTCATGGCTTGCGTCATGGCACCTCGCGAGGTACCGCGCCTTGAACTCTCCGCCTCCTCGTGAGCCAGCCTGACGAGGCCGTGCCTGAGGAAGCTCCTTGTCGTCCGCCCCGCGAGGCTTAGCCCCTCGCGAGGGTCTTGAGCTGGTGTTGATGAAGATGGGCCGTGCTGGGCCCCCTTTGAGCCACGCCGTAGGCCGCAGGCAGGCAAGTCTGGGGACCCCCGTTCCCAGAACACCGATAGTAGCCCCTGGGCCCAAGGCGTGCCCGGACATGGCCGAGCAGAGAGGTGAAAGGGCAAGTGCGAAGCATCACGGGCCCTAACAGCCTGCGGCCTTGGGCGCCGCGTGGCGATTGATTGGACGTGGGCGTCTCCGCAACCGTGCGAGTTGATAAGGAGCGGCATCTGCCCTCTGCCTCCTTTGCTCTCTCCAGTTGCTGCTCAGGTCCCCTTTCTTGCGCCTCTCCTTCCTTCCTTCGAAATCTCCAGATCTACTCCACCCGCGCGCCCTAGCCAGACATGGCGCCTCGCCAGGCCCCGGCCGGAGCTTGGTATTCATCCGCCTTGGACTCGCCGAACGTGTCAGAGGCGAGCCTTGCCCGGGTGCGCCAGATGGCAGGAGCGCAGGGCGTCGACGGGGCGAAGGTGTTCAAGGCCGGCTCTGCCCTCCCTGAGGGCCAAGGGAGCACCTTCTATCCGCTCTTCGTGAGCGCCATTGTCGCCGGTCTGGTGCCTCCCTTCTCTGAGTTCTTCTTTTTTGTCCTCTGCCATTACAACCTTCAAGCTCTGCACCTCCACCCCAACTCTGTCCTCCTTCTGGCAATCTTCGCCTACTATTGCGAGGCTCACGTGGGGGTGAAGCCCTCAGTGGCTCTGCTGTGCCACTACTTCTCCCTCCGGACCTCTTGTGGTTCCGTCTCTGCGTGTGCGAGCTTCGTCGCGTACGGCAGCTCCATCGCCATTTCGAATCCCGGGAAAAGGATTGAGGGCTTCAGGAGCAAGTGGGTCTTGGTTGATGCTGGGCGCGTCCACCCCCGGCTGGTCTTGCCCACGGGGCACCCCTCGAGCTCCGACGACTGGTCTTGAGTGGAGCTTGTGGATCCCCGCGCAAGGCTGGTGTTGGAGAAGATGGATGCGGATCTGAGGCCGGCCAGCATGGCAGTGGCGAAGCTGATTGGTGCCTCGCTGCTGAGGGAGTTCCTGGAGCATCAGCTGGCTCCGCTTCGTCAGTACTTGCTTCCGATGTGGAGGCGCCACCCGAGCCTTGCGGTCCTGGCCGATGAGGATCTGGCCGCGGTCCTCCAGTCTTTGGTCGGGGGCGACGTGGCAAGGTTGGAGGGCGCTCCGACGCCCCTGTTCCTTCGTGAGGACTGGGAGCAGGTTGTGGGGTCCATGCCCGTCCTCAACGGGGATGGGCCTGTGCCCGCGGAGGCTCCCGAGGACCTGGTGGACGTATCCTCCGGCGACTCCAGCGAAGAGAGGGAGGAAGGGGAGCGGAAAAAGGGGGCTGACTCCGAGGCAGAGTCAAGGGCTCCACCTCTTCGGCGCAAGTCCCGCGCTCTTCGCCTCTCTCTGAGTGATGACGACGAGGGTGATGATGAGCAGGGCAGCGGGAGCCTGCCCCTGGTCCCGAAGAAGGACCGGACTGGGCTGATCCCCCGCGGGTCCGCCCCAGCCCCGAGGCGATCCGCAGGCGCCCCAGCTGCACTCGTGCTCCTTGCGGCTGGTCCTTGCAACCGGCTCTCGGGCTTCAAGTATGGCCGGAGGCTACTCGAGCCCGCGGGCGACGACCTGTAAGTGCTTGATCCCTATCTTGTTTCTTGTTTCGTCGCTGAGGCTTGACGTTCGTATCTCCTGGCTAGGCTGGCGCCCACGGCAAAGAAGCCGAAGGGGGATCCTGAGTCTCCGTCCGTGGCAGCGCCCCTGCTCGCGAAAGAAGATGGACGTGACGCACGGGCCTCTCCTACCCGGGCGTCCTTGCGTGGCCCTGCCGAGCCGGCTGGGGCGAGCTCGACTCCCATGGCCCAGGCGTCACCCAGGCGCCCCCGCTTGAAGCCGCCGCCACAGCCGCTGGGGGGCAGCAGGCTCCGCCTCAGGGCACCGTGGTCACGCTACCGTCTTCTCCTCCTACTCCGCCGACTGCTGCTTCCCCATCTCCTCCTAATGTCCTGGATCGTGGTGCCGCCGAACTAGACCGTCTGCGGTGGGATCTTCTGAGCGCCGACCCTCATTTGGTGGCCGGGCGCTTGGAGCTAGCCTCTGGCTGGATTCGCTCCGATGCTTCGATTCGGGCGGTGCTGGTCCAGGCCTCGACGGCCTGCAACGAGGAGAAGCATGCCGTCCTTGGGGCGAAGGCTGCCCGCGACGCCACCTTGGGGGAGACGGCCAATGCCTGAGGTCGTTGCGAGGTGCTGGAGGGCAAGCTGAAGGGCCTGCAGGACCGGCTCGCCGAGGAGACTCGCCTTCTCCTAGAGCAGGAGGATGGCATGAAGGCTCGCAAGGCGGCCGTCAAGGACTGGGACACCAAGCTCAAGATGCGCCGTGACCGCCTAGGCGCGCTGGAGCGGGAGCTGGAGGCGAGGAAGGTTGAGTTGGATGGCAATGCACGGGTTCTTGCTGAGGATCGTGTGGCCTTTGCGGAGATGGAGGAGAAGGCCCGCACTTCACTGAAGACGCTTTATGAGAGCGGCCTGGAGAGCCCGCTGGCCGGCGAGGAGGACAGCCCCGCCAAGCTGCTTCCTTTCCTGGTTCGTGCTCTTGAAGATGTCGCGCTTGGCCTTGGCCCTACGGCTGAAGCCGAGGCACGCGTCTTGTCTTCTGCGGCGCAGACGTGGGTCTTCACCCACATCTATCTTGGCGACCCCAACGTCGACCTCGACAGCCTGCTGGAGCCAGCGAACGGCGAGCATGGCGCTGCCGCTGCTGAGGCCGTGAATGGTCGTGCGGAGGCTCTGCTAGGGAAGTTCCGGGCCTTCAGCACCAGGCCGAAGCAGAGCGCTGCCAGCCCGGGAGCTCCACAAGGCGAATCCGCTCCGCGCAACTCCACAGCCGGCAAGTGACTCTGTTATGGCTCCCATCCTGCTTTTAGTTTCTGCACATATATCAGGCCTCGGGGAGGCGTTAAAACTTGCATTTGGTGCTGTGATAACAGTATGGACTGTAATATTTGCTTTTGAATTCCTTGAAATTTGCGCTATTTCCTTCCTACTTGCATGTGTCCTACGCCGGCAGAGCCCGGCCCCACGCATACCTCAGCCGCCATTAGCCCTGACCGGAAACCAGGACGGGACCAAGGAGTGAGGGGCTACGTGACAAGTTAGGCTCCTGAGTCGCGATGCTCAGGAGTCCCCCTTGGCGCTCGAACAGCAAGTAGGGAGGTGAGATGTGGGGGTGGATCTACCGTTCTACGTCTGCAGAGCCCGGCCCCGCGCATACCTCAACCGCCATTAGCCCCGACCGAAAACCAGGACGGGACCAAGGAGTGAGGGGCTACATGACCAGTTAGGCTCCTGAGTCACGATGCTCAGGAGTCCCCCTTGACGCTCAAATGGCCTTCATACCTTGGCTCTGCTCGGGGAGGGACGTGCGACGAACCAGGCCCGGGAGGCCTGGCTGGGTGGCGTGCGTTTGGGCGTGACCCAGGCGTAGCCCCCGTGCCCAGCCCCCTCGCGCAGCACTCCCAAGGGGAGGTGTTGCGATGAGGCTAGACACTAAGCTCTGGGCTCCCTGAGGTTGATGCGGCCTAGGGGCCACCCTTAGTTATTTATCACCAGCGCGGAGCATAGCGCTTCCGTATGTGTACAGGCATAGCCGCTCCTCGGCAGTGTCGTCAGCCAGCATGGAGCATGGTGCTTCCACTGGTGCATAGGAGGGGGCTCCCCTCCGGGAGGAGCCCCCGGGGCATGTACAGCCCCGCCCTGACACGTGGCTGGCACGGTAGGGCTTGACGAGGTGTATCTGGGCACCCGTGAGCCAGCGCGGGACTCACGGGGCCCTACCTCAAGGCAGGTTGCGCCTGGCTCTGGGCCTTATCTTGGAGTGTGTTCTTGCAAATTTGGCTAGATGCCGATGCTCTACGTCCTCAGGTCCCGGCTCTCGGGCTGGTCTCAGCCGTCACTGGCATGCCGGGGCGTGATGCCGTGGGCAGACCAGAGGGTGAGGGCCGGAGAGCCGGTAGGAGCCCTGAGTCGCGATGCTCAGGCACCCCCCCCTTTAACGCGCAAGCTGGGTTAGATGTCGAAACTCTACGTCCTCGGGTCCTGGCTCTCAGGCTGGTCTCAGCCGTCGCTGGCATGCCGGGGCGCGATGCCGTGGGCAGACCAGAGGGTGAGGGCCGGAGAGCCGGTAGGAGCCCTG
>NC_057804.1:324247474-324254930 GCF_018294505.1 Triticum aestivum | reverse complement strand
AAACTCTACGTCCTCGGGTCCCGGCTCTCGGGCTGGTCTCAGCCGTCGCTGGCATGCCGGGGTGCGATGCCATGGGCAGACCAAAGGGTGAGGGCCGGAGAGCCAGTAGGAGCCCTGAGTCGCGATGCTCAGGCACCCCCACTTTAACGCGCAAGCTTGCAACATCCAAGAAGAAAAAGGTACCATGAATAGGCACCAAACAACAAGCATGACGGGTCGAAAACATGGCCCTAAGATAAATGCAAGAGGGGTACATGCCACTGGGTCTGACCAGAGCGGCTTGGGGATAATGCAGCCCGAGGGGCGCCCCCAGCAGAGTAAGCTAAGAACATGAAATAAAGGAGATACACGCCACAGGGACGGACCCACGCGGCCTGGGAATAATGCAGCCCTGAGGGCGCTCCCAGCTGGAAATGAAACTAGAAAGATGTCACCTGATGACGCTGAAGACGAAGGGGTGTTGATGCAGCAGACTCGGTGGGCTGCGGGAGAAAATCCTCATGAGCCCCCAGGCCCTGGGGTCTCGGGAGGCTCCGGAGGCGCTGGTGGCTCCTCGCGGACCGTCTCCATCTCCACTAGGGCTGCGGAACGCCTGACCTCTTGAGCCTCCAGGATGGCCCTCATGATGCACTGGTACATAGCAGCTGCGTTCGGCGAGCCGTAAGGCATGCGAACGTAGCTGTGGGGCGGGCCCTCGCAGCGTCCCACTCGCAAAGGCCAGAGGCGCTCCTAAGATGCGGCTTGGTTGAGCCCTAGTATGTCGATGCAGACGCGCAGCCCACCATCCTCGCCTGGATGGGGGGCCACAGCGGGTAAGCGGCGGCTGCCTCTCATGACCCTTGACTCATGTAGCTCCTGAATGGCCTCGCTGATGAACTCTTGAGGGTTTGGCCCTCCTTGCCTTGCTCCTTCTTGATGGAAACGTGCTTCGAAACACGCCTCCACGTGGTGCCCAAGCGCCTCCCTCGTGAACTTGGCGAGGTCGACGAATCTCCAGGGGAGAGCCCCCGAGCCCTGCCTGAGGAGGGCGCCGAGCGCGCTTCCCTATGCGATGGAAGGAGGTTCCCCCTGAGCAGGCGCGGGTCCTGAGGGACCTGCCTCCTGAGGGGCCAGGGCGGCTGATGTCTTCTTCTTCTTGGGGGCGGCCTCGGGAAGCCTCCTGCTTCCACGATCCGGGTCTTCCAGTGATGCGGCCTGAAAGGCTCTCCTAGGGAGCAAACTGCGTCTCTCTCTTCGCAGGGCACCGCGATGAATCCGCCGCTTCCTGGCATCTTGAGGACGTTGTAGCCATGGTGGGTTACGACCATGAACTTGGCCACCGCTGGGTACCCGAGGATGGCGTTGTACGGTAGGCGAATGTGGGCGACGTCGAAGTCGATGAGCTCGGTGTAGTAGTTGTCGCGTGCCCCGAAGGTGACAGGGAGGCGGACCTGCCCAATCGGGACCGTGGAGCCGTCGGTGACTCCGGAGAAAGGCTTGGTTGGCTGAAGCTGACTGTAGGGTACTTGGAGATTGTTGAATGATGGACAGGACATTGAGTCCTGCTCTGCCATCGATGAGGGTCCTGGTGACTAGCACGTTGTTGATGATTGGGGAACAAAGCATCGGGAGGACTCCGGCTGTGGCCGCGCACTTGAGCTGATCCGCTGAGCTGAATGTGATGGCACATGCCGACCACCTGAGAGGGCGCGTGGCCTCGAGCTTGGGGAGGACTGCATTCACTTCTCGGGCGAACTGCTTGAAGATGCGCTGAGAGGCTGGGGCTTGAGCTCCGCCTAGGATGCAGGCGATCGCACGTGGTTCCTGGAAGCCCCCAGCCCCTTCGTCCCGATGACGGTCCTCATTTCTCCTTGGCTACGGCGGTAGCGGAGGGAGGCCTGCGTTACCTTGCGGGCGATCCTCGCGAGGCTGATCCCTCCAGCCTCCCACGCAAGGCGGGTCCTGCCAGCGATCCTCGCGAGGTTGGTCGCGCCACCCTTGACGTGGGCCGCGATCGTCCCAGCACCCTGCGTTCCTTCCTCCTCCTCGTCCGTAGCCTCGGTCGCTGTGGTCGGGACGCCGGCCAGTCCATCCTTCACGCACGACCCTGAGCTCTTGGCATTCATTGGTGTTATGGGTGTGGAGGTCATGGTACACGCAGTACTGACTGCCCTTGGAGGATTCAGGCTGATCTTTGCCACGCTTGGTGTCTGGTTCTGCCGCGAGCACGGCAGCCCCCTTGCGCTTCACGTCCTTGGCCTTGGGCTTCTTCTCTTCAGGGTCTACGGCAGGCAATTCAAGGAGGGAGAGACGCCCTTCCTCAGCCCTGGCGCACTTGGTCGCCAGGTTGAACAACTCCAAGGAAGTGCACAGATCTTCATGCATTGCGAGCTCCTCCTTCATTTTGACGTCACGCACGCCATCAGAGAAGGCTAAGATGATGGCCTCCTCAGTCACCTTGGGAATCTTGAGGCACGCGTTGTTGAAGCGCTGGATGTACTTCTGCAGGGTTTCCCCTGGTTGCTGCTTGATCACAGGAGGAGATCGTGCCTGGGGCCAGGTTCAGAAGCCAGGTGCGGGCCCCGTCTTTGAGAGCCATGGGAAACTAGTTCGCCATGACCTTCTCGTCTCTGTTGGCAGCCTCGATGACCATCTTGTAGAGCTGGAGGAACTCTGCAGGGTCAGCCATGCCGTCGTAGCGAGGAGGCAGGTCTGGCTTGAACTTGCCGGGCCACGCGACGGTGCGTAGCTCGGTGGTGAAGGTGCGGCAGCCCGCTGTGGCCACAGGAGGCCTTGGAGGACGAAGGGCTCGGTCTTGCGGGTCCCCGTGCACCGCAGCTGGGTGCAGCGCGGGGTCTTGACGTGCTGGAGCAGGAGCGTGGTCGGGACGAGCCGGAGCAGGGAGCGCTTGGGCAGCTTCTCGAGGGCGAGGGACCTCCTGGCAGCTCTACTCTTGCCGCGTTGGTTCCTGACGGGGCGGGTTCCGCTCAGGGGCCGCGCGCCTCGGAGCCAGGGCGCCTTCTTGAGGGGGAGGCGGCTGAGGCGCCCCAGGAGCTTCATTGCCCGCGCATGGCGGGGCGCGGTGCAGCGAGAAGGATGGCGCTGGGGAGCCCCCTGCGGCGCGGACGAGTTCGGCGACTCGGTCGAGCCATTCTTCATAGACGTCGTCGACGGGGCGGTAGCGCAGGAGCTCGTTTGCCGTGATGAGCGCAGCTCGAGCCTCCATGGCCGCGCGGGGCGCGCGGGACGAAGAACCAACCGGGATGAGCGAGGGCGTAGCGGTGCGGCCGTCTCGCCTCATGGACGGGTGCTAGGACGATGCTTGCTGCTCGTTCCCTGCCGGGCCGGTGGCGGCGTTGATGGCAGGTGATGGGGAATGACGGGGGCGCCCGCCGACGGGAGCCGTCTGGGCGACGCGGGAAGCGAGGGCGGCCCGGCGCTCGGCGCGAACCCGGCATGCGTCAGACATGGACGCGACGGTCGGAAAAGAACAGGGCGACGGAAGACGAATTCCGGAGCACCCCTACCTGGCGTGCCAAATGTCGGATTTAGGGTTCCGGCAGACCCTTGAGGTTCGAACACTGGGGTGCGTGCGAAGGTTTCGCCTTCTACCTACCTATTCCTCACCGAATCGCTAAGATCTAAACTACAAGAAGAACAACGCAAGAGACACAGGGTTTATACTAGTTCAGGCCACCATTATGGTGTAATACCCTACTCCAGTGTGTGGCGTGGTGGATTGCCTCTTGGGCTGATGATGAACAATACAAGGAAGAATAGCCTCGCGAGGGTCTGTTCTTGTGGTGGCGTTGTCCCTTTGGAGGGGTTGATTCTAGATGCCTATCTTATCCCCAGATTCCTATCCAGATGCCTCTACCCTGTGGGTGGCTAGTCCTATTTATAGGCGAAGGCCCTGGGCCTCTTCCCAAATATTGAGCGGGAAGGGCGCCAACAATTGGCCAATTTGAAGGGGAACATCTAGTACACTTATCCTGACTAAAGTTGGTCCTCGCTTGTCAAAGGCTCTGGTGGTGACGCCGACTTGGGCTCCACGGTGACCTCCATCTTGCCGTTGGACTGGTCTTGGTCTTGTTGCACCGAAATGGATGCCTTTGCTTGATGCTCTCGCCTGTGCTTGCTCCCCTTGCACCAAAGAGGAAAGAAGGACACTGCGCGGGCTGGCGCCCGTTCGGCGCCCTTGGTCGTCATGGCTTGCGTCATGGGTACCTCGCGAGGTACCCCGCCTTGAACTCTCCGCCTCCTCGTGAGCTAGCCTGACGAGGCCATGCCTGAGGAAGCTCCTTGTCGTCCGCCCCGCGAGGGTCTTGAGCTGGTGTTAATGAAGATGGGCCGTGCTAGGCCCCCTTTGATCCACGCCGCAGGCCGCAGGCAGGCAAGTCTGGGGACCCCCGTTCCCAGAACGCCGACAGAAGGCTACCTGGGGGTGGAGCCAGACTTAGAGCTCTGGAGCTGCCTCTTTTTTCTCAAACTGCAGGGGCCAGAGGCCTAGGCCATGTCCGACTGTGGGGCCGCCATCAAATCGAACCGGCCAAATGGGGTCTTCCCAAGATGCCACTAGAGGACTTTGCCAAGAAGTGGTCGAACTCCTTCTTCTATGTGCGCAACATTGACGGAGGAGTTGACGCCATCAAGTTGCCGCTGTTCGTCAACGAGCTGCCGCTCGCCAAGATGAACTGGGGCCACATGCCATAGAACCCGCCATAGGGCCTGTAGAACCTGTGCAGCCGGACCACGAAGACGACGGCACGCGAGGGGCTCAAGGGGATGAATCTTGTCACCGCCTTTATCACGCGCCGGGTGCTGCCGCTGCAACACCGGGCGCACATCATCAACCAGATGGGTGACCGCTGGGATCCCATCGGGATATCGTCCGGGAGGCTGTCGCTAGAGCAGGTCGCCTACCGGGTGAACGCCATCTCCAAGGTCAGGATGGCTCCTGACTGGCACTTCGGGAAGGCGCCCTACAATGGAGGGAACCCGATGCCGGCAGTGAGTCTATGCTCCCCATTCTTTGGAATGTCTGAACTCTTTGTCCGTCCTGCTGTGATGAGGGAGGTGTTGCTGAACGCCATCCAGCAAATGCGTGACAGGATGAGGGCACAGGTACCAACAGCTGAGCAAGCCGGCTCGGAGGGGGCTGAGTCCTTCGCCGAGAACATGGAACCGGCCGACACGCAACCGACCGATGTTGAAGGCGGCGTGGCGTGCTACGCGGGTAATTATCCGCACCAAGACCACTTGCAAGACTGGTCAGACGATGATGAGGAGATCTTGACACACGCTGGTGGTGCAGCGCCGATGAGGGTAGGGGATGGCAGGGTCAGCCCCCCAAGACGGCAAAAGAAGACGGCCAATGCTGGGTCGTCCCGCGTGTTGGCATCGCCAAGCCGGTCGCACGGGAAGGACAAGTTGCCGCCAAAGCCGGCCGCGAAACGCGTGGCGGAGGGACCGACCGCACGCGGCAAGACGGCCGTCAAGAAAGTGTGCTGAGTCATCCTAGCGCCGCCAAAAAGGTGGGCCATCCTGACGGCGATCGGGTAAGTTCCCTTTGTTGGTTTCTGCATGCTGCTTGGTTGCACTCTACCTATGTTTTCTTTGTGCAGCCCAGGACGCCTCTTGATTTGGAGTTGGTGGCCATAGAGACCGCGTCTGGAGGCGGCTTTTCGATCAGGAGGACTTATAGCAGAGCCATCGATGGGGTGGAGAGCTTGCCCGAGGAGGACCTTGGCCTGGACCCGAACGACGCAAAGCTCTACGCCTGGCGGGATCAGAACAAAGCCCTGGAGGCGGCGGCGGCAGCCGCCGAGGTGATGAGGAAGGTGTCAGTGTCAAAACCGGCGGATCTCGGGTAGGGGGTACCGAACTGTGCGTCTAAGGCTAATGGTAACAGGAGGCGGGGGACATAATGTTTACCCAGGTTCGGGCGCTCTCTATGGAGGTAATACCCTACTTCCTGCTTGATTGATCTTGATGAATATGAGTATTACAAGAGTTGATCTACCACGAGATCGTAATGGCTAAACCCTAGAATTCTAGCCTATGAGATTATGATTGTTGTCCTACGGACTAAACCCTCCGGTTTACATAGACACCGGAGGGGGCTAGGGTTACACAAAGTCGGTTACAGAGAAAGGAATCTACATATCTGAATCGCCGAGCTTGCCTTCCACGCAAAGGAGAGTCACATCCGGACACAGGACGAAGTCTTCTATCTTGTATCTTCATTGTCAACAGTCCGGCCAAAGTATATAGTCTGGCTGTCCGAGGACCCCTTAGTCTAGGACTCCCTCAGTAGCCCCAAACCATGCTTCAATAACGATGAGTCCGTCATGAAGATTGTCTTCGGCATTGCAAGGCGGGTTCCTTCTCTGAATACTTCAAAGTACCTGACTTAAATAGCAGTGTCCGGCTTTTCATTTAATAACACGATTCTCGGCCTCTGCACCTTCATGATTCCAGTTTCCACGTATTGAGCGAATGCGAGAGGTTGGGACATTTTTACACTTGCCACCCTGACCATGAGAAAATTGTCTACTTAAAGAAATGAGGATCTCCAGATCTAATCCGCACCATCTCCCCCAAATGAGGAATACTTGGAGCTCGCCTGTAACGCCCCGGATACAACTTTCCATATTCGTAACTCTAACTCTTGCCTTTTCCGGAGATGCGATATGTTATTTCCTCCGTGGTTGGGTTTTGTCTGTTGTTTTGCATTTTGTTCTTGTTATGCATCTCATCTCATGGCATCATGTGCATTACATCGGCATCGTTTTCATAAAACTTGCATCCGTTCGGGTTCCGCCGTTTCTCTCCGTTGTCCATTCCGAGCCCCGACACACTCGCACGCGCCCGCGGCACCTCCGAAATATTATTTTATAAGTGGCATAAAAATGTTCTCGGAATGGGATGCAACTTGTCATGCGGTCTTATTATAGTGTAAACAGGCCGCTTGTCAAGTTTCGTCGCATTCGGAGTCCGTTTGACTGCCCAACCATTATATTTATAACCGCAATATAGTCGGTTTAATCGTTGCACGTTTCCGTCTCCGAAACTGTTGCCGAGCCTCTCTTCTCTCCTCTCCTCTCAGCTCGAGGCCTCTCATCACAGCCCACCTGCAGCCACCTAGTCCCTCTCTGCTCTGGAGCCGTTCGATGGCGATCGTACGCTCCGAAAAGCCCCCAAAACCCTAGCCTCTTTTGCTATATAAAGACCCCCCCTCTCTCCATTTTGGGCATCCCTAGCCTTCCCCTACCTCCCAGCCGCCTCCCTCCTCGAAATCAGCGCCTCCCTCCCTTGAATCTGGCGCTGCCAGCCCGCCGCCGCCACTTGGCACCACCCAACTGACCGGCGCCGCCGCAGAAGCTTCCCTCGCCCACTCCTCGCTCGCCACCTGTCCCCAGCCGCTCTCCCGCAGCCGCGGCCCGCCAGGCCCGCGGGGAGCCCGCCCCGGGCCGCC
>NC_057804.1:323871158-323875409 GCF_018294505.1 Triticum aestivum | reverse complement strand
CTTTTGCCCCTTCCCCCCTTCTCTTCTTTGCCCCTCCACCACCCCCTCCATTAATGCCCTCCCTCCTCCCTCTCATAGCTCTCTCTCTCACTCTCCCTAGCTAGTTGGAGCTATATTTATGTAGGTACCTCACTATCTAGAGCTACTAGCTAATTATGAGAAGGTGCTCGATATCCCTCTCGACAAATAGGTGAGCAAAAAAAGAGTTGTGCAAGAATGGAAATATGTGTGTTTGCGATTACGACCGAAACTATGTGCGATATGAATATATAGAATTGTGTGTGGCATGTGAGTTGCCTATGTTTTGCCGAAATGTCGATTCAATTCCGTTTCGGCGAATTTCGGGCAAACTCAGTATGTCCTATGTTTAGGGAAGGTCATGCCGAATTTTTGTATGAATTTGATCCATGCATGCATATATACGTGGTTATAATATTTGCTCCATGTGCAGGTGATCATGAAGGTCAATGGAAGGATGGTGGAAAGATACTGGCAATCCACTGTGGAGGACATGTATGAAAAAAGACTGAAGGATGTTTTATGTCCGTGTCGAAAATGCAAAGGAATAGTCAGGCTCGACCCCTTTGAGGGTGGTACATTCAAGGCGCACCTACTGATGCATGGCCATACTCGGTGGATAAGTGAAGATGATGATGATGATGAGGATGTTGACGGGGCAGGAAATAACGATATGGGGCCACCAGACGTAGAGATGACCGATTATGTGCCGAAGAGGAAGACGGCCTCGGAAATGTCGATGGCGAAGAGGCAGTTCAAGGCGGAGAAGACGCGGACACGCTGCCATCTTTCTCACTACTAAGTTCAGCCATGCGGGATCCGCATGTTTGAGACCAGCTTCACAAGAAGACGACTAGCGATAGAGCTGCTTCTAGAGAGGAGGCCAAACAGGCACAACTAGAAGTAGACTCGATGACTCCTTTGTATGATGGTTGCAATCCCTAGTTGACCCGCTTGAGTTTCACACTAGAACTTCTAAAGACGAAGGCAAAAAACAAATGGATAGATGCAAGCCTGGATGAGCTTCTGAAGTATCTAAAGAAGGTTCTTCACACGGGAAGCCTTTGTCCTACTAGTGTTGAGGAGGCAAAGAAAATTGTGTGCCCTCTTGATCTGCCACACATTAGATATCACACATGCATCAATGATTGCATCATATACCGGAACGAGCACGTGGAAAAAAACATCTGTCCAAAGTACAATGCTTCACGATATAAAAAGGCCGGAAAGAAAGCTCCACAGAAAGGTGTATGGTACTTTCTGATCACTCCGCGTCTACAATGGTATTTCGTAGATCCTAAGGAAGCAAAGCTTATGCGTTGGCATGCGGAGAGGGTGAAGCCAGATGACGGAGATCAGCCGAAGTTGGGACACCTCACAGATGCTAGCCAGTGGAGCATTAAATGCTGAATTTGATTTTTTCTGCAAATGAACCAAGGAACATCGTGCTTGGCGCTAGTAGTGATGGCATGAATCCATTTGGCAACCAGAACACCAATCATAGCACATGGTCCGTGTTTGTATGGATGTACAACCTCCCCCCTGGTTGTGCATGAAGGAAAAATACATACACATGGCTATGCTTATTCAAGGGCCGAGACAACCGGGAAATGATATAAATCTGTATCTCGGATTACTAAAAGAGGAGCTACATACCTTATGGAAAGCGCCGGCCAAGACATGGGACGCAAGAAAAGAAGAGTAGTTCTACATGAGAGCCGCGCTGATCACGATGGTGCAGGACTATCTCGGTTATGGCTATCTCTCCGGCCAGGTGTGCCACGAATATTGCGGATGCACGAGGTGTATGGATGATACAACTTCTCTGCAGCTATCGAAAGATGGCGGGTCTCCGAAAATCGTGTACATGGGGCATCGAAGATGGCTCGAGAAGGATGACCCATGGAGAAAGCGTGGAGATCTATTCAATGGTACGGCTGAGCATCGAGGTCCTCCACATAAGCATAGCGGCGCATAAATATATGAGTTATTGAAGAACTGGGAAGAGTGCCCCTCGCTGGGAAAGACGAAGAAAATGGCGCCGGAGCCCCTGCTGAAGGTATGGAAGACGAGATCTGTTTTTTGGGACTTGGAATACTGGCCCATACTCGACACGCCTCATAGCCTTGATCAAATGCATATCACAAAAAATATCCTTGAGAGTTTGCTTGGAACATTGATGAACATGCCAGAGAGGACCAAGGATGGGCCGAAGGCAAGACAAGACTTGGAATCTTTGAATATCAGGAAAGATCTCCAAATGCTCGGTAAAAGGTCGTCAGAGGAGACCGAGACGGAGACGGAGATGGAAGATAGGGGCAAAAAAGTAAACAAGAAGGAAGAACAATATTGCCCACCCTCTTGCTTCACCTTAGATCCGAAGGAGGTCGTCAATTGTTCAAGTGCCTTGCCGGAATCAAAGTTAGTTCCGGATACTGCGGGAAGATAAGCAGATATCTAGACACTAAGAAAAAAGGTTCAGTGGGATGAAGTCTCACGACTGTCATGTGATGATGACGCAGTTACTCCCAGTTGCACTTAGAGGGATTTTTTTTGGGATTATGGACACACATGTGCGTGAGGCGCTTACTAACCTATGCCACTTTTTTGATGCTATCTCTCGAAAGTCGATCAGTGTGAAGCAACTCCATAGGCTACAGGAAGAGATTGTTGTCATACTGGATGAGCTAGAGATGTACTTCCCGCCCGCGTTCTTTGATGTCATGGTGCATCTATGTGTCCACATCATGGACGACATCATCGATCTAGGGCTGACATTCCTGCATAGCATGATGTTGTTCGAGAGGATGAATGGGGTCGTCAAAGGATTCATTCGTAACATGTCCCATCCAGATGGAAGCATAGCCCAGGGATATCTGACCAAAGAGTGCATCTCTTTCTGTGAGAGTTATCTAGTAGGCACCAGAGACCCTGTTGTTGGTTTGCCCGTCAACAAGCACTGTGGAAGGCTCGAAGGCGAAGGTCACACCAACGGTCATAGGGATGTGAATGTGTTACGCTCGGGCCAACAAAACGACCTTGACAGGGCAAAGTTAGTAGTGCTACAACACCTAGATGTGCTAGAAGATTTCTTGACACTGCACAAAGAGACCATCGCAAAGAAGTACCATGACCGTGGGGTGCACAGGACGGACGCTGAAGTTATTAGAGAGCACAACTCCACTTTTGTGTGTTGGTTCAAAGAGCGAGTTCTGGCTAATCCCCCGGAATAGGGTTGTCCGAATGGAATGCTCATATACGCCTTCGCACATGGCCCCTCGACCAACCTCGCGACTTATCAAGCATACAATATCAATGGATACACGTTCTACACGGAGGAGAAAGATATAAATAGTGATGACCAAAACTCAGGGGTGACGATGGAAGCCATGACCAGGAATGTAACTTAAAGATATTATGGAAGGGTCGAAGAGATATGGTAGCTTAACTACTCTGGATTGCATAGCGCAACGATGTTCCATGTCAGATGGGCAAGAATGTATAGAGAGAAAACCGACATTTCACTACCATGTGTATACCCGACTCCGATAGCGGTACCATCAACGCCATCGCCAAAAATGAGCCATGGGTACACACTAAACACGTGACACAATGTTTGTTCATAACTGATCCGATCAAGCCCAGCCATGTTGTCATGAGGAGAAGCAAAAGGAGCATCGCCGGAATGGATGGAGTCGCCAACAAGGAAGACTATGACCAGTACGGTGATCCGATGAGGGAAGATGATGCTGATGACGATGAAACATACGTCAAAAGAAGAATGAAGACTACATTACCTATGAAAGATCGTAATTCCTGGAGAAGGAAAAGTCACGACCATGGGCTCAATTATTCGACAACGAACAAAAGAGGGAAGAAGATTAGTCTGAAGCGTCGTCGTCGCCCAAGCTGACAAACTAATCCACAAAGTTTGTGTGTGTCTAGCTATTTTGTATACCGCCGATAGCGGTCAAATGATGTAATATATATTATACTAATTACTATCCGGAGAGTAACACTGGTATTGCTCCAAGGACAGACCAAATTAAAGGAAGGAAAGTGCAAAATAAAGATAAGAAAAAGAAAAGTGCAAATGAAAGAAAAAGAAAAAGAAAAAGAAAGGAAGTTTTGAAAAATGAAATGAAAGAAAAAGAAAAAGGAACTAATAAGTTGTGGAAAATGAAATGCAAGAAAAATAAAAAAAAAGAAAGGAAGGAAGTTAGTGGAATATGA
>NC_057804.1:323843560-323870681 GCF_018294505.1 Triticum aestivum | reverse complement strand
AAAGAGTTAGCAGTAGCGCATTTTGGCTAGGGCAGCGCTATAGCTAAAGAAAATAAAAATAAAGATAAAAATAAAAAAAAGGAAAAAAAGAGTTAGCAGTAACGCGTTTTGGCTAGGGCAGCGCTATAGCTAAGGAAAATAAAAAGAAAAAGAAAAAAAAAGAAAAAAAGAGTTAGCAGTAGCGCGTTTTGGCTGGGGCAGCACTATAGCTAAGGAAAATAAAAAAAGAGAAAAAAAGAGTTAGCAGTAGCGCTTTTGGCTGGGTCTGCGCTATAGCTAACTTAGCTATAGCGCGTTTTGCCAACACGCGCTATAGCTAAGTTGCCTACAGCACCGCGCCGCTAGCTCCTATCTCTTTCCTCTATCTCACTCTCTCACTCGATCCCCTTTCTTACGCCCCGACCTGCCCACGCCACCGCCCACGCCCGCACCTGCCCACGCTGCCGTCAACGCGCGTTGCACCACCCCACGCCACCGCCGATGCCAGACTCGACCTCAGCCCCGACCCCGACGCCGGCCATCGACCCCGACCCCCTCCCGCTCTGGTACGCCCCTCCCGCCCCCTATTCGTTCCGCTCCCAGGCTGCTCGCGTGCTATAACCCCGTCCCCGGGCTCCGTGCGCTACCGCTGCCACTGCGCCCTAGGGCGGCCGCCGTGCCGCAGCTTAGCGTCGACGCGGGTGTCCCTGGTGCCTCAATCCCATCCCTGAGTCTTCGGTGATTAATTTAGTGGCATATGCGTGAGCTTTTAGTCAGCGATTTACTTCACGAATTTAGGGAGTGTGCTGGTGCCCGGTGGCTGGTCTCCTGTCTTCACGAATTTGGGTGGATTGATTAAGTGCTGCATAATGTTTGCTATGCAATGTGCTGGGTTTTCCCAAACTCCAGTTTTAGATTTTTCTCCAGTGCTACACTTCGGTTATTTCCATCTATCTAATAGTATATACTTAATGCTGAATCTGGCTCAACTTGTTATAATCTTTCTCAAACTTCAGATTTTGATTTTTGCAGATCGACCCTGACCCCCTCAGCCCTGGCGACCCCTACCACGAAGCTGACGTCCTCAACCCCGACGACGACCCCCTTAGCCCCGGCGACCCCTACACGCGGTGAGCCAACCCCTCTCTCTTCTTGATCCTCTGATAGGTAGCTAATTTGATAGCATAGCAGCCCCATTTGTTCTACTGGTGTTGTGCATTTGCAAGTATTCTTAGTCATATGCTAGTGATTAGCAATTTCTGCATTTATCATGAGCTAACAAACACTAGTGTTTACATCTCATATTCATATGGAGATGTTCTAGCAGTGTAGAGTTGTGCATCCATGTCTAGACTACAAGCCTTTTGCAAGCTATGTTGAACCTCATGATGTACTGAACTAGCATCTATCGATCGCTGCAGAAAGCAACAATCATTTCCGCTTATGGTATCAACAAGATCATGCATACGATCATACTAGTGTTTCTACCAGTATGAAAGATTGCACCAGTGCCAGTTTGAATGTTAGATAGCCCATAGTGCCAATATAAATCTGTGTCTTATTTTACTGGAATGTATGGTGTGCCAGCAGTGGCATATGGTCTGATGAAAAGTACCACTTTCGCTATGGTAAATTGGTAGTGCAGATGGTAGTGAAATGCTACTTCAACACATAGTGCTTATTGTCATTTGCAGGGAAACCGATTGCGAGTGACCTATGTTTTGCCTGAAATGTTGATTCATTTCCATTCCAGCAAATTTCAGACGCTCTATATGTGCACTTTCTAGCAAAGGTCATGGCGAAATTTTCCGTGAATTTTGGCATGACTTGTGCTTGAAAGTTGGACATATCGAGTGCTCGAGATTTGTCACGACAGGAATGAAACGACATTTTCGGCAAAACAAAGTTTACCTTTTTTGTCATTATTTACTTTATTATATAAAGCTTGATAATTAAACGAGTACGACATTGAACCCTAGGAAACATGACCAACACCGATAAGGCTGGAGGTTCTCAGTCCCAATTAGGTCGAGCACACGCCTACATCGACTTTCTGGCGGATCAGGAGAGAGAGCAAGCTAGGTGTCAGGACCCCCTTGTCATGATGGAGGACGACGGTGGTGGCGCCGGTGCCGACACTGATGCCACCAATGACATCAGCATTGAGACTGGCGCTGATGATGTTGCTAACTACAGCACGGAAGGTGGGGCCTCCCAAGCTAGTGAGGGAAAGCAGGAAAAGAGGACACGACGCCCAAATGAGCTCGGCACCGGAAGACTCGTGGTCACGGTAGTGCACCCTAGAGAGTTCGAGCCAATAGAGCCGCGGGAAGTGGCAGCGTGTTACGGGAACCAACTAGCATGCATCCTACGGGATACCGCTAACATCAACACCACAAAAATACGGAAGAATGAACATTTGAAGAAGTTGCTCCTAACTAGGTTGCACGCAAGACTCATGTTCCCCGGTCGGAATGACGATGCCGACCCATGGGATGATGATGCCATAAAAAAATCAACAACAAAGCCCTAGGGAAGTTCAGCAACACATTGAGCGCTTGGAAAACTAGGGTGAAAAGGCGATTCAAGTAGACCATGAAACCTATGCCGAGATTGTTTTAGACAATCCGAAAATTATGATAGAGGATTTTGAAAAGTTCAAGGAGACTTGCAATGAAGAAGCTGCCAAGGCCATGTCGGAGAGAGGCTAGCAGCTGCAGGCAAAGAACATGGGGAACCACCGCCTTGGAAGTCATGGTTACACGGGAAAGAGGCCCGTGTGGGCTAAGGAGGACGCAGAATGTGAACGTCAGGGGATCCTAGACCCATTGGCTGAGTTCACTGACCAGCAGGAGCACGACTTCATCAGGGCCCGATTCTCGTGGGACCCCAAGAAAAAGATTTTTTGCACCGACGGTCCGACTAGGAAATTCATGAGATTACTGGTAATTATCCTTTTACCACCTTACATATTAAGTTCCGATCAACAAAGTCTACTACATTCTAGCGCATTCGTAAATGATTCACGATCCATTTTGCAGAGAGAGCAACACAAGCTTGCGGCCCAAGATGCGACCCTATCCTAAAGGAACTCGAAGGTCCCACCAAAGGATAGAAGCGCATCTTGAAACACTTTTGCAAGGTGGATATCATTACATCAAACCATTACATAATAGTTGGGGATACATACCAGAGGCAAACAATGCCACATGAATACATTATCACAATACATAAGAGCAACATCCGACTACGGATGAACACAAACAGAAACTCAAACAACATCCACCGTGCTAACCCAGGCTGCCGACCTGGAACCTATCCCCTGATCGAAGAAGAAGCAGAAGAAGAACTCCAAAACAAGCAAGCATCACTCTCGCCTCAAGATCATCGCATAACCTGTACTTGCAACTGTTGTTGTAGTAATCTGTGAGCCACGAGGACTCAGCAATCCCATTACCATGGGTATCAAGACTAGCAAAGCTTAAAGGGAAAGGAAGGGGTAAAGTGGTGAGGCTGCAACAGCGACTAAGCATATATGGTGGCTAACATACGCAAATAAGAGCGAGAAGAGAGCAAGCGGAACGGTCGTGAAGCTAGCAATGATCAAGAAGTGATCCTGAACTCCTACTTACGTCAAACATAACCCAAAAACCATGTTCACTTCCCGGACTCCGCCGAAAAGAGACCATCACGGCTACACACGCGGTTGATGCATTTTAATTCGTATTTGATGTCAAGTTATCTACAACCGGACATTAACAAATTCCCATCTGCCCATAACCGCGGGCACGGCTTTCGAAAGTTTATACCCTATAGGGGTGTCCCAACTTAGCCCATGATAAGCTCTCGCGGTCAACGAAGGATATTCCTTCTCCCAGGAAGACCCGATCATACTCGGAATCCCGGTTTACAAGACATTTTGACAATGGTAAAACAAGACCAGCAAAGCCGCCCGATGTGCTGACAAATCCCGATAGGAGTCGCACGTACCTCGTTCTTAGGGCACACCGGATAAGTCAAGCTACGAGTAAAACCAGCCCTCGAGTTGCCCCGAGGTGGCCCCGCAGGTTGCTCATTTCGGACCAACACTCGAAGGAGCACTAGCCCCGGGGGAGGGGGGGGGGTTAAAATAGAGATGACCCTTGGGCTCCGGAAACCCAAGGGAAAAAAGGGCTAGGTGAGGCAAATGGTAAAATTAAGGTTGGGCCTTGCTGGAGGAGTTTTACTCAAAGCGAACTGTCAAGGGGGTCCCATAAATCACCCAACCGCGTAAGGAACGCAAAATCTGGGAACATAACACCGGTATGACGGAAACTAGGGCGGCAAGAGTGGAACAAAACACCAGGCATAAGGCCGAGTCTTCCACCCTTTACCAAGTATATAGATGCATTAATAATATAAGAGATATTGTGATATCCCAACATAATCCTGTCCACCATGGGGCAATCTTGAACTTCACCTGCAACTAACAACGCTATAAGAGGGGCTGAGCAAAAGCGGTAACATAGCCAAACAATGGTTTGCTTGGAAGGGTGAAAAGGTTAGAGGCTGACATGGCAAATTGGGAGGCTTGAGAGCAAATGATAGGTAGCGCAGCATAGTGATAGAACGAAGCAACTAGCATAGCAATGATAGTAGTGAGATCCAGGGTAGCGGTCATCTTGCCTGAAATCCCGCTAGGAAGAAGAACGAGTCCATGAAGAAGATGAACGGGCGTAGTCGAACAAATACTCACGAACGCAACGTTACCGAAACTAAGAAGCAACACCGGAAAGAAACAAACAACATGGTAAACACACAAGCATCATCATGGCATGATGCACAATCAAGTATGATGCATGTCCAGTTTAATGAGGCATGGCATGACAAAGTGCACAAACAATACTACAAATTAAGTGGAGCTCAATATGCAACGAGTTGCATATTGACAAAACACCACAAGCAATTATTTAGTTTGATCTCGTTTAAGCTACCAAACAATATTAAATGTTGTTAAACATGGCAAGAGGTGAAGCATAATTAAACTACCTATCTAGGCAAATTTAAATGAGGCCGGAACAACGAACAACAATTCCAGAAAATCCCCATGTGCATATTTTGAGTTTGGTACTGTTCTGACCTAAAACATATTTTACAGTTGTTAAACAGGAAAATTAAGTGCAACATGTTAAACTAGGCATTTTTCCACCCCATTTACATATAAAGTTTATTTAAAATGGAGCTACGGTTATTTAGTTATGAAATAAATCATTTTAGCATATTATTTAAACAAAATTAAACAAACATCATTTTAAGCATTTTAAATATGGATGGAAGTGGCATATATTAAACTACACAAAATTCTAAGCATGTTACATATATAACTTGTTTTAAACCGATGCATGGTTAATTAATTATTATATGCATGAACATGGAGGGGTAATCTGTAAATGTGCAGTTTTCTGGATAATAGGCAAAATCGCAGAGCCTAAAAAAAATAGACTCTGGGCCGAATCTGGACAAGAAGCCCAACAGAGGAAAAGGGCCGGGGCTGCTCACCAGGCCCACTAGGGCCGGCTCGGGTGCGCTAGGCCGGCTGGATCGCTGGCTGGCGACGCAGTCAACGGGCACGGGCAAGCGCTCTGCTCGACCAAGCCAAGCAGGCAGCATCGGTTGAAGCAGGGGAGCAGCAGCGGCGCATGCGGCGCGACGCGGCAGGAGCTCCGGCAAGGATCCACGGCGCAGGGCAGCCGTTGACTTGGGGCTCCGGCGGGAGGAACTTGAGGCGCAGGGGGGGTGAGCTCGAGCAGATCTGGTCGGGTGCGTGGCCTTGGTGGAGAGGTTCCACGTGGGAATGACGGGACGGCTGGATCCGCCGAGGTGGTGGAGGCACTGGGTGGCTCGGCACGCTGCATCTCGTGCACGAGGAGAAGCAGAGGAGGCTCGAGTTGTCGGCGCTCACGGACGAGGGCCATGGAGGCAGGCGGCGGCTCGGCGTCCATGGCGGCACTGCGGCGGCAGCACGGGCATGGCTTGCAGAAGAACGGGGCGACAGCGGGGCTCCGGTTGGAGGGACGACGAGGAAGGGGAGCAGCGCGGCTGCCGGCAGGGACGAACGACCGACGACGCGCACGACAAGGACGCGACCATCGATGGGGTTCCTGATTCAAAGAGAGAGAGATGAGGTATAGAGAGAAGGGAAATGGAGGAATGAGAGGGCACGACGGGGGCTCGCCTGGGTGGCGGAGGGCGTCGGCAGAAGAAGCTCGGCTCCGGCGAGCTGGTTGCGGCGCGCTCCAGCATGGGAGGCAAACGGGGACGCAGGCAACTAGGCTGCAGGCGCCTTGGCCACGACTAGCGCGACGGGAGCTCGGTGACGGGTTCCCCCACTCGGGCCCGTGGGCAGAGGAGCCCTGGCTCTTGCAGGATCTGAGCGGCAGCAGAAATCAAGGGGAATGGTCGGAGAGGATCTGGGGAGGTGGCTGGCTGTGCGTGGGTTGGTGAGGAGGGATCTGGGAGGATCCGAATGAGAGAGTGGCGGCGGCGGGTAGGAGGAGATGGATGGATTGCACAGCCTAGGGTCTAGGGTTAGACTATATATATAGCGGGTGGGTTAGGCTAGGGGCTATCTCGTCCCTCCGATCGTAATCGAACGGACGGAAAAATAGGCTAGGGAAGTCCAATTAAGAAAACAGAGATGTTTTATAGATGTTGGGGGATGATCTGGATCCAACGGTCACGACATCCAGGTTCGAGTTTGGGGGAGTTTCGGACGCGCACGCGAGGGGTCTGAGTAAAGCGTAGAGAGGGTCAAACGGTCAGACAAGAGGGAATCAAAAACCCGATCGGTCTCAGAACGTTCAGCAACCGCAACAGAGAGAAGCAAGGAGCGGCAACTACGAGCGGATGCAAGTTTTATGAAAACGATGTCGATGCAATGCGAATGATGACATGAGACGAGATGCATAACAAGAACAAAATGCAAAACAATAGACAAAAACCCAACCACGGAGGAAAAATCATATCGCATCTCCGGAAAAGGCAAGAGTTGGAGTTACGAATATGGAAAGTTGTATCGGGGCATTACAGCAACACAAGCTTGCGGCCAAAAGCGATCGTCGATTCAGTTGACTCAGTCGTCGGCGAAGTACAAGTGGGACACTCCTTTCAACCGGGCCATGAACATAATGATGGGACACCTGCCTGGCCAGTGTCCGCAATATGGACGTGTGCACGACGCCGGGGATGGCGCCACGTGGAAGTACTATTATAGTGAGGACCCCGAGGCCAAAAGGCGGAGAAAGAAGTTTGGTCAAGTGACTATCGGCGAGAAGGTGGAGTGGGCGATGGAGAAAGCAAAAGCTGAGACCAAAGCTGAGATAATTCGGGAAATGGTGGATGCCTGAAGAGATGATATGGTGGCTGCCTTTACAAGCTTGATTCCAACTGTGGTCACATGGGCGCAACAAAATCCAAATGCGCCACCAAGTGATTTTACCATGCCCAGCTTCACCGGGAGCAACTCAATGAACATCGGACCCATACCCGTACCTAGCATGGCAACCGCACCCGCACCTGCACCTCTTCCAGCACCTGCTCCTGCACCCAGCTGTCACAGCAGCCCTAGCTCCGTCTCTGGCTTGAACGCCGGGCCGTCGACATTGGCTGAGCTTGAATCCCTCACGGTAAATACGCGTCGCACCTTCATCAACTCAACTAATTGATTAATCTTCAGTTGCCATTATTTTTGGATCTCTGACGCCGCACATATATGTCTTTGTAGGTTGACTCCACTCCGTGCACCCTCCTTCACCACATGAAGGGTGTGTTGGTGGATGTGGGGAAGGGTACTATAGTGAAGCCCAATGATCGATTGTTCCACCGCCGGCAGACGCCTGATAACGCCTTAAGGGTCTCCGTGGCGAGTGTGAAAGCGGGCTACGAAGGTTTGCCTCGTCCAATACAAACCGATGGAGAGGATGACGAGACCCCCACTGATAGAGGCAAAGGTGTCCCGTCTTTCGATGAGATGGTGGCTATCGTTTTGGAGGAAGTCGACTTTGACGATCCGACTACGAACGTGCGAGGGCGTCGCACCTTAGCAATCGCTAAACCAACTCCAAGAGGTTATTGACCACGCCGGAGCGTGATCAACCTGACCACGAAGGTATGTTTCCTGCAGGCAAACAAAGAACAAGCAAGAAACTAAGATTGCAATCTTGATATTGCGAATATAAGAGGAAAGCTTTATTGATCAAGGTGGGGTTCTGTGACGCCTTTGTCTGGTCGTTGAACACAAACGAAGTACGCGAAGTTGCAGCTATGGCGAACTTTAATCTAAACAAAACCCAAAGTTTAAACGATGCCCTAAGGGCTGTATATATGGAGGAAGAGGGGGGAATTTCGTGGCCCTTGGTGGAGGGGTCCGAAATCAACCCTATCTCTTGTTTCCCCACACATGCGGACTCTAAAAATAGCCTATACTTATGTATTTCGAAATTACATGGGCCTGGCCCAATAATAGGTGACGCAGCACCTAGAATAGCCTCGGGACGAAATTTATGAAGTGGCACCTTGTATATTTCGTCCAAGGCTTCATGCACCCATTATGGTGGCTTCAAAGTCCTGAAATCTTCACTTGTAACTCCGTTCTTGTTCCCCTTGCGCATGCCATCATCTCCATGCTTGTTCTTGCTCCAATGTTCATCCTTCTCCAAGCTAGGCCCTTCATTTGTAAGCAAAACAAATGTATCCAATTTAGGTAGCATCATATTCTCATGAACATTAGAATCATTACCAAGAAACGAAAGTACCTGGTAATTTAGTTGGCGTGCGCGAGCTCTAGTAATTGGTCCAGTGTGTATAGCAGCAGGGGCTGTAACAATGGTATTGATGTCCTCATCACCCACGCAGCTTGGCCAATGCAAAAATTGGTCGATCCTGTGGCCGAAAAATCTTCTTCGTGTCGAGGTGGCCGGGAGCACACCAACGGGACCTCAGGAAGGTATGATCACAACCCCTCCTACACAAGTAAAACCATCGTCTGTGCTGCTTGGTGAGATCGAGAGACACGAGGAAGGAGGGCCAACCGTTCTGACAGATGATGCCATCTGCCCCATGGAAGAGGATATGGATGATGACATGGAGGAGGCCGAGGACCCTCTCCAGTATATCAATACCGGCTATGACAACGAAGTAACACTGAGTCAATCATATGAATATGAGATGCATGTACTAGAGCCGGAACATCCTCGGGAGTGCAAGAAGTCTTTGTTCATGCAATCCTCGCAGGACACACCTCTAGATGCCGGTTCCACCCAAGCTCAACTAATTAGCTAGAGTCGTCCAATGCTGAGCCCGACAACACTAGGGGTGGTGCTCAGGAAGGGTCTGACAGACCCATCAGCACCTCAGCCCACCAAGAAGAAGCAGAGGAAGAGACCAACGACGAGAAAATCCAATAAAGCTGGTAGGTTGGTTCTAGCAGCCAGCTGCCTTTGACCAAGTTTGACAGTGTACCGATGAAACATGCGCCATTAATCCATGTTGCGGGAGAGCCAATGGTATCGGCGAATGCACTAGCTGGCATAATAGGGGATCTCAGGAGACTCCATGACCATGTGCTTTCTACAGAGAGAAGCCTCCTCGCCTCGGATGATCCAGGATACCCACTTTATACGGTTCATGTGCTGAGCAGTTGCAAGATGTATGTCCACACATGCCCTGCGGACCTCTTCTTCCTGAGTTTTGATTACATCTTCTAGATGTTTCAAATGAGGACACTCGATTTTACGTTCGTCTGCCTGTTTGCGCTGCACATGAACTACATCGTCAGGAGAGAGCAAGTCACCGGTCTTGCGGTCGCGGACCCATACTACATGCATGAGGGCTTCTTGTCAATCAACGATGCCAACCGTCAATATGCGAGTCAGTACATCAAAGAATTCTTGGTCAACAATAAGGACAAAGAAACGATTCTCCTACCTTATCATCCCGGGTAAGTCATCCACGGATAGCACTATAACACATACATCCTTTCGTGCATTTCAATAATTACTTTGCACGCATGGAGGCTAACTTGATCGTGTATTTTGCGCAGCGGAGGGTGGCGTGTCGTTCTCATCGTTCTTTACCCTCATTACTCCCGCATTTTATATTTGGACCCGTCGAAGAATGTACAGAAGAAAGATTACACACACATAAAGTATGTTCTGGACAGATGTATGTTGGGCTTCAGCATGCGGGGTGGCTACATCCAAAGCAAAAAAAAGGCCAGGCTCTGTTTAGGCCACAAGACTAACTTCTGTTGCATTCTGCAACCGACAAGAAGTGAGAATGATGGATTCTACGTCATCCATCTAATGATGGAGTACAGAAGGGATGTGCAGTCACTTTGCATGAAATCTTCATATGATACCCATATCCAGAGATGGGCCGAAGCCTTTGGAACCATGCCGGATAATCGACTTCGAAATGATTTCTACCGGATCCAACAGGAAATTGCGTCCATCATCATAAAAGATGTCCTCGAAGAGAATGGGATGTTCTACGATGGCCAAATATCGCGAGCTGACGTCCGAAACCGCATTGCCCTACAATGTCAGGACATGACTCCCTTCACTAAGCTTGGGTCCGTCCTCCCGGATATGGACAGATGGGAAGAGGGCACTACTTAAAAACAATGTGTCTGTTTAGTTACTTGTTACTTTCTGTATGACAAAACTTAGAATGTCTCAGTACAATGAAACTATTAGATGTATGGTGCCGCTCTCTAGTTAATTACTTTCGGTACGATGAAATTTGTTAACTATGTTTACTATATATGTTGCTTCTATTTCATAACTGTTTTGTTCGGTAATGATGATATGATGAGACTATGTTGTACCACTTCGATGATGATGATGAGACATTCGTTTTTCATATAGTTTCAATGTATGTGTATGTTCTAATTGTATAAAACCTGTAAAAATACGAATATAGCAAAATAAAAAAAGAAAATACTAGCAGTAGCGTGGGGTTTTGGAGTAGTAGCAGCGCTCCTTACCAGTAGCGTTGGTTGTGGAGCCATGCTACTAGTATTAGCAGTAGCTATGGATAGAGGCGCACTACTACTAGACATAGGTAGCAGTAGCATTGGTTGAAACAAGCGCTATTGCTAAAAATTAGTTGTAGCGCCGTAGCAGTAGCGCGCCTGCCCGTGCTACTAATAGCCAAAAAACCAGCACTACTGGTAAGGGTTTTCCTAGTAGTGTGAGGTTGTTGCTACCCATTGGGCGCCCTCGGTTGTTTATCCACCAGCAACGAAGCATGGGGCTTCCATTGGGCGTGGGCATTGTTGTATTGTGACCATTTCCGCCAGCGCTGAGCATGGGGCTTTCACTGGGCATGGGTAGGGGCTCTTTACTAGACTCTCTAGGGCGTGTACAACCCTATCTCGTTCGTACGCATGGCTGGCATGACAGAACTTGCAGAGGTGTTTTAGATGCTTGTGAGCCAGCACAGGCCTGAGAGGTCCTACCTCAGGTGGGTTGCGCCTAGCTCCTGGTGCGGTCGCACGTGTGTGAAACCTGAGTTATGAAGGTGACCTGCACAGAATTAACATCCGGAGGCCATTGCATGAGAAGTGTAGACACCAAGGACCCATAGGAGGTGACGTGTATGGGGCCACCTACCAGACAAAGCTCGTTCACCTGGATTTGTCAATGCTGTAGGGACAGACCCGAGCACAGATGCCATGCCAAGCCTTCTTATGCCACAACCTAAGGAAGTACACCCGGCGCGCGGCTCCTGAAGTGGCAAAGCACCACGACCGCGGCTATACGTGCCTGGCCACACCCCTACTTGCCTACTTGTGATGAGCTCATGAGAGGGCAAGACACCAAGGAACCCAGGAAGTGACGTGCACGGGAACAGGCCTGCAAGACAGAGCTCGGTCGCTTGGATTTAACAACGCTGCAGGGACGGACCCGAGCACTGACATCGTGCCAGCCCTTCATGGTTACGAAGCACCGATAACGCAATTTAAATCACTCGGAAGACTTTATAAAAATCATCGCTAAGTTCGATACATGAGCAAAAAAACATACCTGCAGGAGTAAATCTAACCAGCGTGAGGATGATGCACCCTGCGGGACACCCTCAATTGAACAAACCGAAAAGTCATGCGACACTATTCCCACGAAAGCATTGAGGAAGCCGATGAAGCGTTCCGCGGAGGTTTGCTCCTCACAAGCCGGGCGGCTCCTGAGGCTCGGGAGGCTCGCGAGGTGTCAGGTCCTCATGAGGCGCTGATACGTCCATTTTGCATCTTGCTTTTATATCGATATTTATTGCATTATGGTTGTTATTACACATTATAGCAAAATACTTATGTCTCTTATCTCTTATTTTACAAGGTTTACATGAAGAGGGAGAATGCCAGCAAATGGAATTCTGGACTGGAAAAGGAGCAAATATTAGAGACATATTCTACACAAGTCCAAAAGTCTTGAAACTTCATGGAGAATATTTTTAGAATATATAAAAAATATTGGGCGAAGAAAGCACCAGAGGGGGGCCACCTGACATCCACAAGGGTGGAGGGCACGCCCTACCCCACTGGGCGTGCCCTCCAATCTTGTGGGCCCCCTAGCAGGCCCCCGATGCCCATCTTCTGCTATATGGTGTGTTTTTACCTAGGAAAACTCAGAAGGAACCTTTCGGGACAAAGCGCCGCCGTCTCGAGGCGGAACCTGGGCAGAACCAATCTATGGCTCCGGCGGAGCTGTTCTGCCGGGGAAATATCGTCTGGGAGGGGGAAATCGTCGCCATTGTCTTCACCACCAATCCTCTCATCGAGAGGGGGTCAATCTCCATCAACATTTTCACCAGCAGCATCTCCTCTCAAACCCTAGTTCATCTCTTGTATCCGATCTTTGTCTCAAAACCTCAGATTCGTACATGTGTGTTGCTAGTAGTGTTGATTACTCCTTGTAGTTGATGCTAGTTGGTTTATTCGGTGGAAGATCATATGTTCAGATCCTTAATGATAATTAATACTCCTCTGATTATGAACATGGATATGCTTTGTGAGTAGTTATGTTTGTTCCCGAGGACATGGGACAAGTCTTGTTATAAGTAATCATGTGAATTTGGTATTCGTTCGATATTTTGATGAAATGTATGTTGTCTTTCCTCCAGTGGTGTTAGGTGAACATCGACTACATGACACTTCACCATTATTTGGGCCTAGGGGAAGGCATTGGGAACTAATAAGTAGATGATGGGTTGCTAGAATGACATATAGGCTTAAACCCTAGTTTATGCGTTGCTTCGTAAGGGGTTGATTTGGATCCATATGTTTCATGCTATTGTTACGTTTACCTTAATTCTTTCTTTGTAGTTGCGGATGCTTGCAATAGGGGTTAACCATAAGTGGGAGGCTTGTCCAAGGAAGGACAACACCCAAGCACCGGTCGACCCAGATATCAAATTATCAAAGTAATGAACACAAACCATATGAGCATGATGAAAACTAACTTGACAGTAATTCCCATGTGTCCTCGGGAGCACTTTGCTTTATATAAGTGTTCGTCCAGGCTTGTCCTTTGCTACAAAAAGGATTGGGCCACCTTGCTGCACCTTGTTTACTTTGGTTACTTGTTACCCGTTGTCGGCATTCTGGGAACCAGGGTGCCCAGACTTGCCTGCCTGCAGCCCACGGCGTGGGTCCATCTTGAGGGACGGCAAGACAAGACCCTCATGAGGGGCCAAACCTTGCGAGGTGGATGACATCAAGGCCTCTTGAGGGAGCGGCCACCCCAGGCAGCCTCCCGAGGAGCGGATATTTCTATGCAAGGACTCACCTCAGGAGGCTGAAATGTCATCAGCCATGATGACCAAAGCTAGGCACGCGCCAGCGGGCGCAGAGCGCCAGGTTTCCTCATTGGTGCAAAGGAGGCAAGCGCAGGTTTGGAGTCCCAAGGAATCAGCCAAAGGTTGCCCTTTGCATGCAATGAGATCAGGACACCAGAACGACATGATGGATGTCATCGTCGAGCCCACCACGATGTCATGATCAGAAGCTTTGCAGGTGAAGACCTCCTTTTGTCAGGATCGAGTTTACTACTTGTCCCCTTTCAAATTTGGCCATTGTGGGATCCCTTGTCGCCTAAGTTTTGGGGAAAGAGGACCCAAGCCACTATAAATATAGCCTAGACACCATCGTAGGAGGAATCAGGTGAACGACTCATCGAATCCCCAAGAGCTCATCACAAGAACAAGCCTCCTGAGGCTGTTCTCCCCCTTGTACTAGTTCATCCTCAGCCCCCCCCGCGAGGCTAATCCACCAGAAAGCAGGAGTAGGGTTTTACACCACAAGGTCGCCCGAACCTGGGTAAATTGTTGTGTCCATTTCCTCCCTGTACATCAAGCTAGGCCATGAGAGCAGTGGGTCGATCGGCTAGAGAGGATGGGTTCTTCGCACGCGCCCCTGAGTTTGAACCTCTCTTGGGTCCGCGAGGCCCGGAATCCGACATTTGGCGTGCCAGGTAGGGGGCGTGTCGAAGCCTCCCTCCATCATTCGTTTCGCCACCGCTTTGCTGTTCTCATGACGGAGGTTCCACGAGCCAGTGGCGAGCAACGGGCCGCTCGCAACATCCAGGCGACCCTGCCCGGCCACGAAAACTGTCGGCACCTCCCACTTGCCGCAACGGGGGTGGGTATCAGCGTCAGCTGTCACCGGCGCCATGGGCCGTTTCCATCACCTCACAGTCAGCGCCGCAACCGAGGAGCGTCAAGATCCTCCAGCTATGTAGTGGCGACATCCCTATGCACCCGCTGGGAGCAAGCGAACGCGCAGGCTGCGCTCCTCATGCCCCGTGAGTTGTTGCGTTGCAACCTGGCCGAGGGCGGCCGCGACACCCTGCTCTCCCGCATCGCCGAGTTGCTCGATGCTGCTTGCAAAGGAACAACACCTTTCCGCATCACGTCAGCTGCGCGAACGCCTCCGGATGCTCGTGCCTACACCAGCCGCGTCCACTCACCCCTCTAGGAGGAGCCCTGCGTAGGCAGCTCGGCGTAAGGAATCGTCCGCCCGACCCTAGGGGCTCGTTCCCAGGAAGCAGTTGGTGCAGGCAGCTTCTACCTCAACAGCAGTGAGGAGTCGCTCTTAGGCCAGCAAGCCATGGCCTCGGACATGGTGGGCGACGGAGCATGGGGTTCGAGGTCTGGTCTCAGGCCGATAGCCCCTGAGATCCTGATACCACCCATGGCCGGTGTGCTGCACGAGCAAGGGAGAAGCCCGTTCATGCTTCCTGCACTAGCTCTAGTGTCAAGATCGCCAAGGTCATGAGGGTTGGGGACCCCTCACGAGTCGATTTAGCACCTCACCAACATCTTCGACGCCAACAACCACTGGTCATACTCAACCTATTTCAGACACGATTATGCTAACCTTGGGTCGCAGATGAATCTCGCCACAACTATGTATCTCGAGACGCTGGACCTGCCCCAGGCAGGACGAGCACCTTGGGAGCCGCGTGGAGGGAGCCCGGCGCGAGAGCTCCCTCCGTGTCTCCCGGCGTGGGTGGCCATCCCGACGATGGTGCGTGCCGTCTGGAGGCAGGTCCTCCGTCGGGGAAGGCACTGATGAGCCCTTCCCCGGTAGTGGGCTTGCAATCGCCTGACCATCTCCAGCGCACCCCTTGCCCCTTGGTCTCGTCCTGGTTTCCGGACACCCCAACGGTGGCAATAGGATGTGCTTGGCAGGGTTACCGCAAGGAGTGTATGTGAAGATCTCCACTCGTGACACTCTCACATAATAATGAGTGGGGCTATACATGCCCCGGAGTCTCCTGAGTGCCACCCCTGAGCCTCACGGGGGCTCCCACCCACGTCCAAGTGGAAGCACAATGCTCCGTGCTAGCCGTTGACACTGTCCCCCAATGACTATGCCCACGCCCAATGGATGCACTTAGCTCCGCGCTGGTGAGAAGGCTAGAAGAGGCGCCGCACATTGCTGTTCTCTTTGCCCTTTTTCTGTAACCCGATTTGCTGCCATCGAATGAATTTGGAGTTTCATGTGTTTATTAAAAGAAAAGGGGGGAATTGTTTTGGCTTGTGATGTTTTTTTCTCTTTGATTTTCTCTTGGGGAGCACAGTGCCTACTTGCTACCGCTCCCCGCGAGCAGGGACTAGATGTGGTGTGCACCCCTAGGCGAGCCAAGCCCCCCTCCCTGGGCCAAGGACACAACTGCCGCGTGCCCGCCTGCGCGCACACCTTGCCAAGAGCTTTTGTGTTGGCTCCTCACACGGTGCCCATGATTGGGCCAGCAATCATGCCAGGAAGCCCCTCACTTGGGAGCTCCCAGAGGGATCGCCAGGGAGGAAGGCGTCTCTGCGGCGCAAGAACCAGCCCAAGGTTGCAAACATGAAAGGTAAATCACACCAGCTAATCTAGTCAAGAGCCCCTTGGCTCGCGATGACACATTCTGAAATTAACTCAGGAAACATATCGTCATTCAATGCACCATAAGGAGACCATCGTCCCCCTAAGTAAAAATGATTTCACTCCCCGCGGGGGCACATCCAAAAATATTTACAGGAAGAACAAAGAAGTACAGGCCTAGTGGGACGCAATATCGCCCGTGTCTTCATCATCGTCATCATCATCAGCTCTGCCCTCCTCGGCTGCGAGTACAGCCACGTCGTCAGCAAGAGCAAACTCCTTGATAAGGTCGTCCACATGATCATCCACCCATCTCGCCAGGTCGCCCTATACGAGTTCAGGTAGGAAGGCTATCGCGACATTGAAGTGAAAATCCGGATCCCAGTTGAGAAGGTAGCTAAAGACGTGCGAGAACGAGCGCCCAAGGAGATCCCGACTCTTCTCCTCGATGAGCTGGCGAGCCCTAGCGGCCTTGCTTTCAAGGCAGGTGACGTCTTGGGTAAAGAAGTGCAGGTAGCCAGCATTGTTGGCCTCATGCGGGCGGGTGACATTCTCTTCACAGATGATGTCCAAGGCGAGTGTGGCCCTCGCCCTGAGGTCGTCAAGCATCTTGGAGCGCTCCTGCTGCAGTGTTCGGCGACGGTTTGCGTCGGTGATGCCCTCTCCACAAGGGACGAGACGCCCGTGACCTGATGCCGAAGAGAGGACAACTCGGCCTTGGCAACGGCTCAGTCTTCCTCGACGGCCTTCCTGTGCCGCTCTGCCACGACAAGCTGGGCTTGGAGAGCATCGGCTTTGCCTTGAATCTCAGCCTGCCATTGCTTGAAGAGGGCCTCCTGAAGCCCCAGCTTCCAGCGATACTCCACGACAAAGGATTGGCGAATCTCGGCCACCTTGTGGTCGACCTCCAACTGAATCTTCGCCTCCCAGGAACCAAGGGCCTCCTCGGCTGAAGTTACTTGGCGCTCTGCCTCCAGTCGATCGCGCTCCAAGCTTTGTGCCATCGCCTCCAGTCAGTCGTGCTCCAAGCTTTGTGCCATCGCCTCCAGTGCCAGCGCCTCCTCATGACCATGAGCCTCGGTCGCATCACAGGGGCCCGCCTAGCCGCACCGCAAGGGCGGCCTTGCGTGTCTGGGCCTGGCATTCATGATCAGCATTGAAGACTCGGAGCTCCTTCTCGCGCTCCTCGGCCGCCTCATGGCACTGATCCATGGTCCATGCTCCCTCCTGAGCATGGGTACATGCCTCATGAGAAGCCGCAAGGGACCCCTCGACAACTACGTGGGTGAGCTCATGCTGCGGGTGCGTAATATTGACCATGACCTTCAGCTGATGCCACTCGTACGCCAGATGGAGGATTTCCACCTCAAGGCGAGAGTCAACATCAGCAAGCTCCGCCCCAAGCCGGCCAAGCGCGCCTGCAGCTACCTGGAGGTGGTTGTGGCGGATGGTGCTCTGCCCACGCACAAGCTCTAGCGCTTGGCCGGGCCTCCCTTTTGCGCCATGGCTTGCCGAAAAGGAGTGGGGCAATTCTCCTATCCTTAGCAATGGCTCGGTGGCCGGAGCCTCTTTGGCCACCCCTCGGACTTCGGGCTCAGTGTAGCGGGGCGCAGCTCCGCCGCTCAAAGACGAAGGCGCCACATGAGATGCCCAACCATTCGCAAGGATCATCGGAAGGGCCCTCGGTGTGGCCTCCACGTCACGGGGGCTGCTGCAATGGTAAGGCACTGGGAGACCAGGCTTGTGATCTTCCTCCGGTGACCACGACTCTCGGAACGGCACCGCCTCCCGGGCGGCCGCCTCCTTCAGGAGGCTTGGGGCGATGGCTGGCTCCGGGGCTCTCGGAGGGTGCATCACGAGCGGGCTCGTCATCAAGGAAGGAGGAAGCCTGAAGGGCAAATGTCAGGAGGGAACCCATCACACAAGGATCCAAGGGGAAAGGTACTTACTCATCATCGTCCACCCATATCCTCTGTTTTAGGGCCCCGGGGCGACGCGGCGGTGGCTCCCGAATCCCCTCTTGCGGGAGACCTCGACGGTCAGAGGAGGCATGTTGGAGTGGGGCACACTTGAAAGGATTGAGAAGAGGTGTCTAGAGCAGGGTGATTAGACCCTCAACAAGTAAATATAGCAGCTTTTAGTTTTTCAAGGTAAGGTTGGAGATTACCACAACTTCAAGCATTCACAATACAGTTCAAGCAAGCATGCAAAGAGTATATGGGCAGCGGAAAGTAAAGCATGCAACTTGCAAGAAAGTAAAGGGATGGGATTGGAGTGTGCAAACGCAATTGGAGACATGGAGATTTTTGGCGTGGTTCCGATAGGTGGTGCTATCGTACATCCACATTGGTGGAGACTTCAACCCATGAAGGGTAGCGGTTGCCTGAGTCCACGGAGGGCTCCACTCACGAAGGGTCCACGAAGAAGCAACCTTGTCTGTCCCACCATGGCAATCGCCCACGAAGGACTTGCCTCACTTGGGTAGTTCTTCATGAAGTAGGCGATCTCCTTGCCCTTATGAACTCCTTGGTTGAACTCCACAGTCTTTACGGAGGCTCCCAAGTGACACCTAACCAATCTAGGAGACACCGCTCTCCAAAAGGTAATAGATGGTGTGTTGATGATGAACTCATTTCTCTTGTGCTTCAAATGATAGTGTCCCCAACACTCAACTCTCTATCACACAGATTTGGTATGGTGGAAAGATGATTTGAGTGGAAAGCAACTTGGGGAAGGCTAGAGATCAAGATTCTTGTGGTTGGATTGGAATGTCTTGGTCTCAACACATGAGTAGGTGGTTATCTCTCAGTAGTGGAAGTGTAGGCACATTCTAATGGCCCTCTCTCAAATGGAGAAGGTGGTGGAGGGGTATATACAGCCTCCACACAAAATCTAGCCGTTACACACAATCTTCCAGACTCGGTGGGACCGAATAGTGAAACTCGGTCATACCGATATGGTTAAAAATATGAAAGTTACAGTTTTCGGTGGGACCGGCAAGGTCAACTTAGTGAGACAGATGTGCTAGGGTTAGGGCAAAACCTCATCTCGGTGCGACCGATTGCATGAACTCGGTGAGACCAATTTCAGCAATGAGCAAATAGAGACTTGGTCAGGCAAACCAAGACACAAGATATCTACCAAGAAATTGACAAGTACCCGAAGTGGACTTTCTATCAACCTTGTCACCGGCATAGTCCGAATCCGAGAAGCCAACAAGATCAAAAGAAGACCTCCTAGGATACCAAATGCCAAAGTTTGGTGTGTGAATTAAGTATCTCTCTATCCTTTTCACAACCTTAAGATGACATTCTTTGGGGGGCGCTTGATATCATGCACACATGCACACACTTATCATAATATCGGGACGAGAGGCACATAGATATAAAAATGAACCAATCATAGAGCGGTAAACCTTTTGGTCAACCGGTTCGCCATCCTTTGTCAAGTCAAGATGTCCACTAATATGCATGGGGGTACTCATACCTTTGTATTCTTGCATGTTGAACTTCTTGAATAAGTCCTTGGTGTACTTTGTTTGAGATATAAAGGTACCCTCATTAGTTTGCTTGATTTGCAAACCAAGAAAGAACTTAAGTTCACTCATCATAGACATCTCAAACTTCTCCGACATTAGCCTTCCAAACTTTTCACTAAAATGAGGGTTAGTCGAACCAAATATGATATCATCCACATAAATTTCACACAAATAATTCACCATTAACCCTTTTAGTAAAAAGTGTAGAATCAATCTTTCCAATCTCAAAGCCTTTTTCAATAAGGAACTTAGTCAAGCATTTATACCATGTTCTAGGAGCTTGTTTAAGACCATAAAGAGCTTTGTGAAGTTTATAAATATGATCAGGTTTCTTGGTATTAACAAAGCCGGGAGGTTGTTTAACATAAAATTACTCCTCAATTTCACCATTAAGAAAAGCACTTTTAATATCCATTTGATATAGGGTGATATCATGATGATTGTCGTAAGAAAATAAGATGCGAATGGACTCAAGTCTAGCAACGGGGGCATATGTCTCACCATAGTCCATACCTTCGACCTGAGTGTAGCCTTTAGCAATGAGACGAGCCTTGTTGCACACAACTTGTCCATCTTCATCTTCTTTGTTCCGAAACACCCATTTGGTTCCAATGACATTGTGGTTCTCATCAGGCTTTTCAACCAACGTCAACACTTGGTTCCTCTCGAAAATGTGTAGCTCTTCATGCATAGCGTTCACCCAATCCGGATGATCAAGAGCATCTTCAACCTTCATAGGTTCAATGCTAGAAATGAATGAGTAATGTTCACAAAAGTTAGCCAAACAAGTTTAGAGAAAGTAATTCTCCCGGTTTGAATATCATCATAGATTTGTTCGATGGGATTATCTCTTGAGACTCTTACTCGAACTCGTGAGAGCTTTTGTTTGGGTCGGGGTGGAACATCCTCTTCATTGTCTTGTTTTTTCTCTTGTATTTCTTCGTTGTTGTTGGAGTTGTTGTTCTCTCGTGAAGGTGGATAAGGAGGTCGTCGAGGTTCATCTTGTTGTACATCCTCGTTTCCATCATCTTGATCTATCCCACTTGTGGATGCCTCCAAATCAACTTGTTGTTCACTTGGGCGTGAAGTTGAGGCTTCCACTTGGACAGACGAGGTACTGTCCTTCACCACCGTTTAGCGAATCTTGCCAATAGATAAGTCTTCTATAGCTTTGAAGGATCTTTGTCACCTACATCAATTGGCAATTGCTCTAGTTGTGAGCTGTTAGATTCATCAAACTTCACTTCTACCGTCTCTTCAACCTTTCGGGTGAAGTTGTTGTAGACACGGTATTTGTGAGATTTTGAGCCATAACCGAGTAGGAAAACTTCATGAGATTTAGGAGCAAATTCCGAACGATGATGCTTATCAAGAATGTAGCACTTTGAGCCAAATACCCGAAAGTATCCAACTTGGGTTTGTTACCGGTGAGAAGCTCGTATGATGTCTTGCCGAGTAGCTTGTGAAGATATACATGATTTGTTGCATGGCAAGCTGTCTCAACCGCTTCCACCCAAAAGTGTTTTGGCATCTTGAACTCATCAAGCATCGTTCTCGCCATTTCGATGAGCGCCCGATTCTTCCTCTCAACAACTCCATTTTGTTGAGGCATGTACATAGCCGAGAACTCACGTGAAATCCCTTCTTTGTCAAGAAATGTCTCCACATTGGCATTCTTGAACTCCGTTCCATTGTCGCTGCGAACCTTCTTGATCTTCACTTCAAATTGATTTTGGGTCTTCCTAGCAAAGTTCGTGTAGATATTTTGGACCTGCGATTTATCATCAGGAAAGAACACCCACATAAATCTTGAAAAATCATCAACTATGACCAATCCTAACGAGTTACCACCGAGACTCTTGTTTGCATTGGGACCGAAGAGGTCCATGTGAAGTAGCTCGAGTGGTCTTCTCATGGTCATTATGTTCTTCACGGGATGAATTCCTCCAACTTGTTTTCCTGCTTGGGAAGCACTACAAAGTATATCCTTGTCAAATATAACATCTTTAACACCAAGGATGTGATCACCTTTAATAAGCTTGTCAAGATTTCGCATGCCCACATGACCTAACCGTCTATGCCACAACCAGCCTTTAGAAGATTTAGCAATTAAGCAAGTTCTAGGTTGAGCCTTTTTAGTGAAATCAACAATGTATAGATCACCTCTACGTATGCCGGTAAAGACAATTTTATGATTATCTCTTCGAAACACTTGGCAATCTACTTCAGTAAATAAGACATTGAAAGCGAAATCGGCTAGTCTAGATACAAAAAGTAAATTGTAGCCAAGAGATTCAACGAGCATTACATTTTGTATGGAGCTGTCATGTGAGATGGCCACCTTACAAAGGCCAAGCACCTTACCCTTTGAGTTATCACCAAAGGTGACATACTTTCGAGGGCCACCGTTTTTAGCAAGCTCACGAAACATATCCTTGTCTCCGGTCATGTGATCGATACATCCAATATCAAGAACCCATTCCTTTCCTCCAGCCATGTAGCCGTGAAGGTTAGCCATAAGACCAAAGTGTCGCATAGAATCATCTAGATCATAGTCACTATTATCATCCTCATCATAGTAACCATGTTCAACATCATCATGTGATTGATCATTTCCTAGAGAGAGTGATTCATTAGTTTTGTGATCATGACAATGTGCATCTCTATGAATTCTAATGACTTCGGAAATGATGTTGCTAATGATTCCAACATCTCCTTTGGCACACATAAGGTCACAAAGCTCAAATAGACAATCATTGTCGGCATCCTGGATATGGGGGTATCCAGCCCTGCCTGCCTGCAGCCCACCACGTGGCTCCATCAACGGCCTAGTACGGCCCAGATTCAGCATCTACAACTCAAGACCCTTGCGAGGGGCCAAACCTCGCGAGGCGGACGACGCCAAGACCCCAGAGGGGATCGGCCTCCTCAGGCTGGCTACCGAGGGGCAGAGAGTTCTATGCAAGGTTTACCTAACGAGGCTCAGCTGATGTGAGCCATGACGACCAAGGCCAGGCGAACGCGAGGCAGGCGCAGAGCGCAGGTTTCCTCTTTGGTGCAAGGGAGGCAAGCCACAGGCGCGGAGTCCCAAGGAATCAACCAAAGGTTTCCATTCTGGTGCAACGAGACCAAGACCGCCAGGACGGCAGGACAAAGGTCATCGACGAGCCCACCCCAGCGTCATGACCAGAGGCTTTTCGCAGGCAAAGACTACTTTTGTCAGGATAAGTTGTACTACTTGTCCCCTTTCAAATCCGGCTGTTGTGGGATCCCTTCCTGCCAACATTTGGGAAGAGGACCAAGGCCACTATAAATAGGACTAGCCACCACCATAGAGGGGAACAAGTCGAACTAGCTCACACCACACCAGCTCCCCCGAGCTCAAGAACACCTCACCTCCTGAGGCCAGTTCATCCACTCTACTAGTTCATCCTCAGCCCACTGAGACAATCCACCAAAACGTTGGGGTAGGGTATTACACCTCAAGGTGGCCCGAACCAGGATAAATTGTTGTGTCACTTTGTCTCTTCGAGCTTGTCATGCTAGGCTTAGGAGGATCGCGGTAGGCAGGCTAGGTAGGTTGAGATGTCCGCACACACCCAGAGTTTGAACCTCTCAAGGGTTTGCAGATCCCTCAATCCAACATTTGCCGCGCCAGGCAGGGGTGCGTTGGGTCTTCTCTTCTATCAATCAATCCACCGCCACTCCGACACCTCCATGGCCGACACATGCCGAGCTCGCGCCGAGCGTCGGGCCACAGTCGCCGCCCGCATCGCTCAGACGGCTCCGGCGGGTGATGGTTGTGCCCGTCACGCTCTGTCTCCGGTGGCCAACACCACCACGGGCCCTGTGTAACACCCATGATGCGGCTATATCTCCCACGTGTCGAAGCACGACTTAGAGGCATAACCGCATGGTGGTTTTGTCGCAAGAAGGGTCATCTTCACACAATCCCATGTAACGAACAAGAATGGGATAAGAGAGTTGGCTTACAATCTCCACTTCACACAATACATAATTAAGATCATACATCATTCAAAATACACTCATAGACCGGCTATGGCAAAATCCAAATGAAAAGAAGACAACCCCAAATGCTAGATCCCCGATCGTCCCGACTAGGCTCCACTACTAATCATCTGGAAATGAAACATAGTAACAAGGTCCTCGTCAAACTCCCACTTGAGCTCGGTTGCGCCACTTGCGCTGGTATCCTCGGCACCTGCATCTGTTTTGGTAGAATCTGTGAGTCACAAGGACTCAGCAATCTCACACCCGCGGGATCAAGACTATTTAAGCTCATAGGTAGGAAAAGGGGTAATATGGTGGAGCTGCGGCAAGCACTAAGCATATATGGTGGCTAACATACGCAAGTGAGAGCGAGAAGAGAAGCAACGCATCGGTCGAGAAGCTAGAAGTGATCAAGAAGTGATCCTAAAAGTACTTACGTACATACATAACCCAAACCGTGTTCACTTCCCGAACTCCGCCGAGACGAGACCATCATGGCTACACACACGGTTGATGCATTTTAATGAAGTCAAGTGTCAAGTTTTCTACAACCGGACATTAACAAATTCCCATCTGCCTCATAACCGCGGGCACGGCTTTCAAAAGATAAAATACCCTGCAGGGGTGTCCCAACTTAGCCCATAATAAGCTCTCACGGTCAACGAAGGATATACCTTCTCCCGGGAAGACCCGATCAGTCTCGGAATCCTGGTTCGCAAGACATTTCGACAATGGTAAAACAAGACCAGCAAGACCACCCGACTGTGCCGACAAATCCCGATAGGAGCTGCACATATCTCGTTCTCAGGGCACAACGGATGAGCAGTCTGTACAACTAAAACCAGACTTGGAGTTTCCCCGAGGTGGCGCTGCAAAGGGCTCTAGTTTGGACCAACACTCGTAGGAGCACTGGCGCAGGGGGGTAAATAAAGATGACCCTCGGGCTCGTGAAAACCCAAGGGAAAAAGGCTTAGGTGGCAAATGGTAAAACCAAGTTTGGGCCTTGCTGGAGGAGTTTTATTCAAAGCGAACTGTCAAGGGGGTCCCATAAATCACCCAACCACGTAAGGAACGCAAAATCAAGGAACATAACACCGGTATGACGGAAACTAGGGCAACAAGAGTGGAACAAGACACCAGGCATAAGGCCGAGCCTTCCACCCTTTACCAAGTACATAAGGTGCATTAATTAAACAGGAGATATTGTGATATCCCAACATATCCATGTTCCAACCAGGAACAAATTTCATCTTTACCTGCAACTAGCAATACTATAAGAGGGGCTGAGCAAAAGCGGTGACATAACCAAACAACGGTTTGCTAGGACAGGATGGCTAGAGGCTTGACAAGGCAATATGGGAGGCATGATAAACAGTGGCAGGTAGAGCTAACATAGCGATAGAGCGAGCAACTAGGAAAGCAAAGATAGAAGTGATATCAAAGGTATGATCATCTTGCCTGCAAGGTTCTTAGAGTTGTCGAAGGCTTGATCCTCATTAGCGTACTCAACAGGTTCCTCGTGCACGTACTCATCTCCCGGCTCTACCCAAAGCAAGAACACAAGCAATGCAACCACAATAAATCACGGTGCAATGCACAAACCACATGATGCAATACATGTCATGATATGCGAGATGTGATATGCAATGCATATGCGGGCTCCGGAAGGAAAAATGATGAACAAAAGCATCAACTTGGCAAACCAAATATGCCGCTGGTAATATGAGATGATTTCGGTTGAAATCGATATAAAGATCACCGGAAACGGATGCACGATTTGCAAATGGCAAGCAAAACAAGAATGACACAAATCTGCGATTAACAGCACGATGCTACTTAGCATGCAACAAGAAACTATGCTACAGCACCCCAACATAATAACAAAGCATATGGCAATGATCTATAGGAGATGCTTGACAAAATAGGAACACTGACCTACGGCTAAATCACACAATAGCAGGTTCAAAGAAGCATGGCAAAAGTGCAAAAGATATCAGGTTGGACATGGCATAAATAGCACCAGGTAGCAATGTTCAGAGCAAGCAATCAACATGCTACAGGAACTTATAATATCAAAAGAAGACATGGCATGATTCTACTCAAAGCATAGAACAAAAGTCCCTTACTGACCATGAGCTAAAAAGGATCAGAAAATATGATGGCACCCATGTAAACATAGCAAGTTTCGTTAACAGATTCAGCAAACAGAGCATGGCCTTGACAGAATTATGAAGGCATCTTCGCGAGCTCGAATCACTCACCACAAGTCATTGCGTGACAAGATAAGCATGGCATCAGCAAGAATACATGTTTATGAAGCTAAACATGGCAAGAACAAGATCATAGCATGCAAGGATAAACTACAACAACCTTGGCAAAATTGAATAACATATAAACAATCTGCCAGGAAACATTTTATAGCAAAAGTAGAGCACGAAAATGACATGCTAGACTCCTCCATAATTGCAAACAGGGGCATGAATGGATATAGCATAACCATATGTTCAAAACATCCTTACTGAAGTATCTCAAAATAAGCATGATCTCTCTGTAGCATCAAGTTTACATGGCATCAAAATAACAGCAGAGCAGGGACTAAAATCAGCAACATCACGAAGCCTAGTTTGCATTTTTGTGCTAGTCACCACATTGGTCACAAAAATACACAGCAAGCACCTCTCTAAAGATGGCATGGCCTAGTACAAAACACATGTAGAGCTCATGCCCATAAGATGCACACAATAAATGTAGCAAAAATGACAAATGCACACATTCTGTTAAGAAACAGAAACTAACATTATATAGCACTCTTGCATCAGAGATTAAGGCATCTAGATGACCTCAAATGAACATGGCCCAATGGAACAAAATGAAGAGCACATCCTGATGAACATTTTGATATATTATACGCATGAAACGGGGCTACGACGATGGAGTTATGATGCAATGAACATGGCATAAAAATATGCAGACTTAGCAAAAAAACAAGGTCAACCCTGGAACTGGATCTGGATCTAGCTCGGGCGCGTGGATCGAGGCTGGCCGGCTGCGGGCTTGCCGGAGCAGGGCCGGGATGAGGCCGGAGAAGAGGCCGGGGCAGGCCGGAGCGACCGGATCTGGCCGGGGCGCGGTCGGCGGCGAGGATCGTGGCGGGGAGGCGACGGGGCGCGGTGACCGGGGCACGCGGC